>NC_051053.1:26968825-27194913 GCF_904848185.1 Acanthopagrus latus
CTCTCTATGACCTGCTGGTTACATGGAAATGATGGGTGAGGTCTAATGTTCTGTGATGACAAATCACTCTCTCGTAGCCTGGTAGAGTTCCTATCAGTGTGTGTGTGTGTGTGTGTGTGTTTATTCAAGTCAGTCCTCCCTCGGTTTCACTGTGAAAAATCTCTTTTTTTATCAGCGCTCTGAAGAGAGAGGATTGTTTAGCCTCTTCATTCCCTCATTTCCTTGTGTGGTTCGGTTTTTACTCCTCATCATCCGCATATCCACAAAACAGGAGGCAGCTGTCATCTGCAAACTCTGATAAACCCACTGTACATGAGCCTACCTGCCTGGCACCAACTGGCAGACCAAATTAGCAACTAGCTAATGAAGAGAATAATAAAAACATCTAGAACTGTCCAGAGTCATGAGGATGTAGAGACCAAAACAGAGCTAAACATGGAATCTAATATTGGTTGTTCCAGGGATATACACGAGCAACTAGAGACACAAAATCATCAAACTGTTTCCTAACATTAGCCTCTTCTTCCTCTATTATTGAATGTTATTTTGGCCTTAAAGGTTGTGGGACACTCAACAAAAGAAAAAAAAAATTGTACAGATGGTGTCATCTGGACAGATAATAACTCAGCATGCAATCACACTACCATGCTCTGCTTGGAATAAAACACTGACATATGCTAAGTTTTCTACATTTTATATGCGCCATGACAACAATGTATCACATGACGGTCGGATAATTTAAATGTGAGCTGACTTTTATGTCAGGAGGCGGAGAGGATGGCAGCAGCATGACAGCGAGGCGCGAAGGCTGCAAAGCAAGAAACCACTTGTTAAGATGGTGCTTCATCACGTTTAAGTCTGAAACCAGTTGGTATTTTTAGTGGGCCAGCCGACATTCCTGTGGTTGCTGTAGTCACACGGTGAGCTGTCGCTGCTGCGAGCTGATGAAGTTAAACCACAATAAGCAATCATGAGCAGCAGGTTCACTCTCTGCTGATCCAATAGCTTGTTTTATTGTTGCTAACTTGTTAATACTTAGTAATTACAGTGTTCAGGTGGAAGCTACTTTAATGCAGACACACTGGCACATGTTTGAGAGAAAATTGACCTTTAAATGCTGTAATTACCTCAACATTTAAATCATTGTTGGAGAAAATGAAATAATTATACAGAAAGCTAAATCAAGCAATCGGAACACAAGCCAGAAACTTGTTTTTTTATTCATTTTTTTTCTAATGTTTGTAATGTCAGTTGATAAGAGGTGAGATGCAGCGGTTGGCTTATACGTTCCCCTAATGCATCACAGTGTGAGGTGTTAACACCTAATTACCATCCACAGCCACAAAAGGGAGGAAAAAAAATAATAATAAAACAAGCAAGCGTTTGCCAGTCTGAGAGGCTTAAGGGATAACAGTTGCTAAGAATGGAGACCATTGATATTCAAATTTTTAATAAAAAGTGACCTATGCATTCTACAAAAGAGGATCTGAAATGACCTGTAGCACAGACAGGAAGACCTTTTCAAGCTGCTGTAATTCTACATCACTGAATGGCCATACTTCATCATTTGCCAGCTTTACGTTGACCAGACATTTATAACCCTCGACTGTAGTGTGTAAAATGTTGTTCTGGTGGGCTAATAATGGGACCCTGCATCATCCTGTGTATTGGGCGCTAAAGGCCTTTTCAAGTCGAGAACAATATACGATAACTAGAAATGAAAAATGATTCATTGTTGCTCAACGTTCACAATAAAAGTGTCGTCTGTCCTGAGCCCCGAACAATGAGGCGCTTCCGCTTCTTTCATAGAACTTTAATGGGTTACAGTTTATTCTGCATCAAACACAATGAGACTGCTGCTTTTAGATTGCAAATCACGTGGTTGTATTTCTCGATATGATTAGCATGCAAATGGTTTAGCTCTCGACCATGTAGCTGACTGATGACACACATGTTCAGCGTCTTGTTTCTCAATTTGAAAATGTGCATTTCAAACACAGGATGAAGAGCACGAGGTACATCAACCAGTTCACCTTCGAGTTATCGCTCAACAAAGAAATAGACAAGCAAACAGCCCAACATCAACACTAGTGTTTTTGGTTGTGTGAAGCCTCAAAAGTCTTGTACACGCTCAAGTCTCCCCTTTTGATTAGATTATTTTTTTCTGGGACTGAAGAAAACATTAGTGGCAAGTGAGAGGAGGCACACAGCATCCTTGAATCACTGCAGAACTGTAGAGTCAGTATGGGTTGAGCTCCCCGAGGAGCAACACTGGCATGTTGTTGTTTCTCTTATTGCTTTGAAGAAATTAGGGTGTTCTACTTTTCAAAAAAAAAGGCCTTACCAATTACTAGTGACTTGTGCCTGATGAAGCGAATATTTAATGAACAGAAGAAAGAACAATCAGCTGACATGTGCGGCAGCCAGATGTGTAATTGCAAATAAGTTGTGTGTCAGCAGCAGCAGCAGCAGAGAACACATTTGCTGATATTCAGATGTGTAAAAAAAAAAAAAGCAGAGGTCAACTTGTGTAGTTTGTTAAATTATGCATGTCCTGATTCATCACTGGCTCGGACAAAACAGTGTGATTATTCCCAGAATGTATGAATCTCCTGAAGTATAATAATCAGGCAAAATAAATAAGCCCGACTGGCTTCCCACCATCACAGCGAGCCGCCTTCTGGGTCGTAAAGAGGCGTTATTTGGTCTCATCACTGGAGCAATGAACATGATGCATAGCAGCGACATCTGTCTTGGCATGCTATTCAAAACCTGTAAGGTCAGAACTGTACGTCGTCGTGACAACCCAGCCTCTGATGCACTTACAGTCGCTGCCCCCTCCTTCCTCCAGGTTCCTCTGCATCTCTGTGTCGCTCACCTATTCACCAGCCTGCCTGGGTGAAGAGCTGCAGCGGCTGCTGAGCGAAATGATAATGAAGACGGGCTAAGAGTCGCCTCTCTGTCTCCCCGATACGCGCTCTCACTCTTACACTTATTCACTTCCTCTCCCGACTACTATCCCCAGTTCTCCCCCCGCTACCACCACCTTTTCTCAGTAAATCTGTCCAAACACTCCAGCTGTAACCTTCGGACGCTCAAGAACACTGACTCAATCTGTATACATGAATCCCTCATTGTTACCAAGAAATCAAATCATTCTGCTGGCTGCTGACAGGAAAATTGCCACCTTGAAAGATACACAGACACACACAGACACACACAGACACACACACACACACACACACACACACACACACACACACACACACACACACACACACACACTCTACCTCCTCCACAATCCTTTCATTCCCTCGATTCTTCTTCTTTGTCTCTCACCAGCTATTCAGGTAATCATTTTTAATAAAGACTTATCGAGGAAGAGAAAGCGCTAATGTAATGTAGCCCACTCACCTTCTTGTGCCTCACATTAATATGTTTGAATTTGTCCAAGGTCAAATGACTCAGCCAGCTGACAAACTGACAAACACACCAGCATACTGACAGGCAAGTATGACAACCCATCATTATGACTCATATTTCCAAACAGAATCAGATTTATTTTCTGCGCAAAAAATATATATATTTATCACAGTCAGTCTGGACAACGCATGTAGACCATCATGCATTTCATGACATCTGCTAGGACATCTTTGCATTAATAAGAGGAGTCATATCTTCAGAGCAGAGCATTCATCAGGTATGAGTGGTATTCTTCTGGAGAAGGCCGTTTCCAGAGATTTGTTGGAGGACAAGCAGCAGATGTTGGCAGCATATTCAGACATGCACTCTACATACTGTATAAATGTCCTCTGATGGTCACATATTGTATCAGCAGCTGAATTACTTTCACATCATGTCTTGAGTGACCTGACCAGAAGTGGTGACATTTAAGTGTGGCTGTTATATATGGATTTCATTAGATTCTACGTTTTTCCATGTCAATAAATTGCATGTGTATCATCCATAAACACTGCAGTCGTTCACACTCGAGACAGCTCAAAGGACAGGGATTAACTGAGGTCGTATGTTGCAACTTTACATGTTATAGGATACATAAATGTTTCTCTTTCCACAGTGCTTTTGGTCTTGTTTGTCAGACTGAAGACAACATCATGTTTTTGCTTATAATAACATGTTTTGGAGATGTCCCAACTTCCTGTCCAAAATATCAGTTTTGTGTTTTTTCCACAGACACAATGATCGTCTCACTAAGCCAAGGCCTGGATGAGTATCAGTCCAGTTTGGCTGATTATATAAGCAGCTGCATTTGTTCTTTGTGAGAAGGTCAAAGGTACAGTCTTGTTTAAATGCAAACTTCCAGCTCAGACTCAAATTCTAAGACAGGAATTCTGGAGGAAGTTTAATGTCGCTGATCTTAAAATTCAGATAAAAGGAAGCGACAAACTTCTGTAAACCTGCTTCAATATTTGGCTCTATGACATGAATTCAGCCCCACAGTGTTGTGTGTTGTCCCCAGTGCAACCATGAAGCATTCGTGGTGGGATCTTCACCATGTCAAAGGCCCGTGAGCATGATGGGTATTATGTAGTAACATTTAGTTGTCTCTTTAGCACTGCAGAATAAAGGCACAGAAATGCGCTTTGTTCATTTTAATTCAAGAGAATAACGTGGACAATTTGCAATTGCTGCTTCCATGGTGGACCAGCAGGAGGATTTAAAACCTGATCATCTGCAGCTGGCTGCCAACAGGTGCAGAGGTCGTGGATTGGTTTTTAACTTCTGGGATTATAAACTGGATTTATCTTCTCATGGCATTTATCATGGCACTGTCTCTATAAGTTATAGTTCAGTCTTTATGATTTAAGCAATTCCTGTCAGTTAATACCATTTTGTTGAGATGTAAATAAGCACAGGTAATAAGATTTCATCAGCACGAAACCTTCCAGGAGATTCCAGTGTTTTTATGTTGAATGAAACTGAGGTTGTCCTTAAGAGAAGGCTCTCAGATGCAACAATACAATAAGGGATGCTACTGTATACTACTATGCTATGCTAGTCTGACCATCACATCTTGACAATATTGACTTGACTCCTTCAAAACGTATTTTTCATGAAATGTGTGTACAGAGCCACAGCAGCACCTGAGGCAGTGCCGTGGCCTGGAGAGAGCACAGAAATGGTCATGGCTGAGCTATCATTCCACAGCGACCCAGCATGTCACAGCTTGCACAAAACAAGGGAGAGCAAATGTCACATATAAAAGTCATAACAAACGCTCGAGCTACTGGATGTGCTGCTCAGCTGCCTTTGACAAACTCAGAGTGGTCGCAGCTGCCGCTCTCCTCAGAGGACCGAGCCGGGGTCAGGTGCAGGCGGCTCGCTGTCATGTGATCTGTGTTCATGTCGCAGCCCCTGCGACGGATGAACGCTGTCCGTGGTCCTGAAAGGTGTTCGCACTGTCACCTCACAAAGTTCAGGGAGTGGCACGCATACAGCAGAAGTCAGCTTGGATTACACTGACAAGGCTGATACACTTAATGCTGCTGCTTATTATGTGACATGCACAAAAAAATTACTTCTGATAAAAGATTGTGTTTTACTGTAGCTTTTAATGAGCGCAAAATCCAGTTGAATGGCTTAGTGGTGCGTTTAAAAAAAAAGAAAAGAAAAAACAAAAAGTCTTGTATTGGGTTTGTGTTGTTTCTTAAATAAAATGCTTAATAAGCTTCACATATTTCCTCAGGCTTGTTGTTAAGAGTTCTGACTGCAAAAGTTGTTTTTTTTTTTTATATTATTATTATTATTTTACTTTTAGACCTAAAAATAGACTAAAGTGTTGATCTGAAGACGTTTTGATGTTGGAGTTTGCAAAAATACACAAGTGTTGAGTCATCTGCCTACAAGTGAATTCTGTTGAGTAATCAATTGAAATTAGAGATCTTTAAAATCCACATGGGAGCTGCACAGATCATCATCTCATTAATGAACAGTAATTTCTAAGCATGAAATTAAAGTAATGGCAGGTCATTTACTGCAGAAACTGCATTCTAGCAGCCATAATTACCAACAAGATAACTCCTCCTTCAGAAAGAGACGAGTATTTGATTCCTGATCAGCTTTATTGACTATAATTTATTATTTACAGTCTGTGTTTGACCGGAGATTCATATCGAGAGGTGGAGGGGATGGTGGAGGGTTAGGATGACCCTTACAGGTTACAGTGACCGCAGACTGCATTTTAACATTTGTAGGTGTTACACTGATGGAGATATTTAAGGAGACATCAGACAGTTTCCGGCCACGGTGGTGCTGACACAACCGGGTGTTGTGACGAGACCTTGGGACATTTCCTGCCATGTTTGTAAAATCAAGAATTTTAGACCAAAATACGATGTTTCCCGATCGCTGGGTTGGGGGAAGATGCAGCGAACCAGGTGTTTCTCTTTAACTGTCTAAAGAACCTCAAGAGTGCCGGGACATTGTTGTAAAAAGGAATCTATAAAAAGATCGGAGGGATGGTTTCAGCGGTTTTTAAGTGACTTGCACTGTTCGAGCTGTACATCTGTCTGGCGGTTGGAACAGTGACTCTGTATGAGCGGCTGGAGGTGTCTGACAGCTGATTTAGAGGCCGGGCCGTAGCAAATGAAGCGTGGCACTAATGGTCCTTCCTGCCACAGCTTTAATGGACATACCCGCAGAGCACTGGGCACAGAGCATGAGCCTGCCAACATGCTGAGGGGTAGGATGTGGGAGGGAGGTGAGGAGACGCGGTGACGGCGGAAACAAAAGGACAAGATGCAAAAATGCGTGGAGAAGTGAATCAGGAGAGCAGAGTTCGGTGAGTCCTGTGGTTTTTCTGGCAATCGTCTTATTTGGTGAAGATGCCAACAAACAGAGGGAAGTCCGTCTCTTTGCACAAGCAGGAGAATAAAGTCAAATATCAGTTTTACTCGCCTCACACATCAAGTTACCTCACCGTCGTTCAGTCTCCCTCTCCGTCATGACCGCCTCCCTCCTCCTCCCTCCATCTCATTCCCCCTGATCACTGGTGACCTCTAGGAAAACATTTTCAGCACCCAGGAGATTTTTCCTTTTGACAGAAACCATTAATCGTCTCTCAGGATTTAATTCAAGTCAACTCTCTGAATCTCCCCTTCAGAAGCAGGTGCTTTCCCAGTTTTAATTAATGATTACTAATTGAAGTTCGATTACTGCTGATTGCACGAGGTGGTCGGGATTCCTTGAAAAAACACTCAAGGCTTCTATTTTAGCTATTTTAGTTCTGAAAATAAATCCAAATATGTTTCACATGCAACTCACAAACACAACATGATGCTTGAATAAAAGAGTTTGATTAAAAAGGGGGAATAAAAGTTGTTCTGCGAGCTTCACTGACAGGATCATTTTTAAGAGAGTAATTGGACCTTATGCTCAGAATATTTTGTCAAACTGTATTTTCAGTATTTCTATGATAAGTTTTCAGTTTTTTCTTTGCTTTGAAATATTTTATTCATTGTGGCTCTGTAGCAGTCAGAGAGGGCAAAAAAACAAAACACATTTTCACTTGGACAGTAATGATTCTCTACAACACGTTGTGACAGATCGGAGCTGCAGGCTCGCTGGGTATAGCTCCATTTCCATCCTTGTTAACACGTGTGTAGCCGTTGCTAATGATGCCCAGTGTTTGTTTGTCTGTGGCTTTTGTTTTGTAGCCCAAAGTGCAACATTCAAAGGGATTCTGTGGATGTAATGCTTCCGCTTTAATGCCTCTGGGGCCCGTCGGACTGTTTGGGTGGCTTGTGCTAATTACAATTCAAATGCTGTCTCTCTGCCTGTCTGGTTGAGTTGCACTCAGCTGCTCTCAGGAGTTGTTTGCTCGTGTCTGTGTGTATGTGTGTGTGCATGTGCATGTGCATGTGCATGTGCATGTGCATGTACGTGTGCATGCCATCCTGCCCCAGGAACACCCTGACCCACCTCTGATGCTCCCATCATTCATGTACATTTTGCAGGCAGAAGCCAGCGACTTTCCTGAGAGGAATGTGAATTTCTGAGGTATGTGACCACATTCTGCCTGAAATAAAATTACTTTCAATGAAGTCACCCTAAAAGTAATTTATTCCAACAATGTCAAGCTCAAAGTTATTAAAATTAACATGAAATGATAACAGTATCCCCATCTTCCATTCCTCTGCGCCTTCCAACTAGTTTTGAAAGATCCAACAGAAAAGAGATGACACTCAGGTCTTAAGTTAGCCGAGCGAAGATGTTTATCCTGCAGTCGTTTCACTTTCAACCTCAAAGACTAATAGATTAGATTGTCATGAAATATGGTGTTCGCACAATGAATCTTAATAACACTGGTTATCCCTCGTCTTTCCCTCTAGCGCCACCACGAGTTTTAAAAAATAAGGTAAAAATACCCATTTGTCAGATTCTTGCAAAATCAGTCAACATTTGCTGGCTGAGATTTCATTTTCTACATCTTTGCTTAAACATTGTTGCTGCGCTGCTGCAGATCACATGTGTCTGTGGGTCCACACAGACAGTGTTGGTGCTGCAGTTCTGCTACATGTAGTTTCACCTCATTAATGTGGAGGATGATTAAAAAGTTTGAGGGAGGTGACATGATAAGCAATGTAGTGTCTGTGCTGCTGACACATCCTGAGTTATGATTTAACTGTGACAGGACAGGATGCTTCCCTTTAGGCGAGTGTGGGACTGTGGCGATGTTTGGGTTTGTCCAGCCGTTAATCAGCTCTGTGGGTGCGTCAAAGGTTAACTCATGGAAGAGACCCACACAGAGGTCTGAACTGAGGTCAGCTCTCACAGCAAAGGTTCAGAGCTGACTTAATGTATACATTTTCATCTAAGTATAGAGAGACCATCCAGTCCACTTTTGGTGACATCAGTAGAGTCAAGTAACACACAGAAGATGAGTTATTTCACAGAGGGTGTGAGGTAGACCAATCCTTCATTGGATAGATGGACCCTCAATCCACCAAAGTGTCCAATTAGAAGAAGTAGGTAGGTGCAGGGAAAGGGACTGTAAAAAGGCCTGCACAGGCAGAGAAAGCAGGGTGGTAATTGGTAGATTTTCCAAGATCGAAGGCTCGAGAGGATTTTTGATAGAGCAGAGAGCAAAGCATTGGGCAAAACTTTGCCATAGATTTGTGAACACCAGAGAGCAGCCACACTGGTTCGGACGCAGGCTTAAGATGTGTTTCAATAAAGATTGCTCTACCATTCCACCCAGCTCTGTCTCCCCAGATTCTTTTATTAACAAACTACACGCCGACACCTTTGATGAAAACAGGAACAACAGCAATCAACACATTGTTTTTATTTTTACCCAGGAAATGAAAGCAGCCAAACGCTTTACCATAGAGACGCTTAATTACTTATATATTTTAGACGAACTCTTTTTCAGTGAAATTAAATAAGCAACAAGGACTTAAACGTGCAACATTCCTGAATTTGGATTAATGAGGAAAGAGAATGTGGAGCCATTTGAATATCCAATTTGCCTCGCTGCGACACATTAAAGCCTTTGAAAAGGTTTGCTACCTCCTATTTCCCATGAGGTGTCAGAGTGCCTGCTCATGTGTGAACACATGGGGCGTGTGTGATGTTTTTCTGTGTCAGTGTGGTTGTAGTGTGCCGACAACTTTAGCATTCATGAATTATGCATTCAGCCAACCTGACTAATTAATGTTGTGCAACATGCTCTTCTCCCAGCTTCTTTTAGAACTGCTGCATGTTAACAGTGTGCAGATTTCACCAAAGAGATACAGTTTCATCTATAAAAGCCTTTTTAACAGAAACCCAAGATAAATAAGCAGTCAATATGCCGTGTTGATAGATGCTGGCAGCTCAGCAGGCGGGCAGATGGAAATGGGAACAAATGTTCTGTAAAGGGAGACACAGAGCACATCATCGGCCTCGTTGAATACAGGTAAGAGGAAGATCTGCCTTGTGTATTCTACTATCCACAATGGCTGCTCTGCTCTTGCTTAATTTATAAATTCACTCTTAGTTTGTGTTTATTTGCAGTAACACTGAGAATCAAACTTGCGGCGCAGACTGGGAGACTGTCAAACTTGTACTGCTCACATTAACGGGATCAATACACTTGGATGTTTCGTCTCGTTCAAGGAGAAGTCTCGCTCTGAGATCTTAAGAGGTGAGCTGTTATAATCGTTCCCTCGGACTTAAATTGTCCAAATCAGTTAAACACCTCGGCCATGACTTCGGAAATAAATCTTTGCTGGCAGTTTCTTTCGGTAAATTTCAACCCCCTCTCTTTCCACCGTCACCTACCCACTGGGTTACATTGCAGCGGTGTCTTGACTGCCAGCTGAGACGATCTACTGGATGGATTTCTAGAATAATTTACGCAACAAAACATGTAAATAAAGGGTTCAGGTTTAAAAAATACCACAATTTCCCTTTAACACCATTGCAATTTTGGAGGTGGATAGTGAGTTGCAGGCAGTGGAGTCAAGGGTCTGACCCTTCACACACTGTGATAATGACTCAGCTGCACTCATATTGGTAGCCTCATAGCTTAGATCAATACTGTTCATACTGTGCTGTAGAAAGACTGACACAAGAAAGACTGAGGTCGGCCCCAGATAAAAATATAATTCCTGATTATTTTTTTTCTCTACCACACCTCAGTGTTCTCAACCCAATCCAGTGTCTTTAGTATGGGATGAACACCTCATTGTCCAACATCAATCGTGCTCTTGTAGCTGAATGGAAGAAAAACCCTGCAGGCAGGATCCACAATCACTTAGAAACACTCCCCGAAAGAGTGGAGGCTGTGACTGTGTCATTTTCAGGTGGCCGAGCCGGTCCTCATCAGAAAAACTACCGCAGTTCATCATGACCCATATTTCAGTGTCTGTTTCGGCAGTGACCTCTCGTGGCTGTAGTGATTATCGGGGCTCTTAAAGAGGAAGTGAGGAGCAGTAGAATGAGGAGGGCACAGTCCAGAGATGGAAGATTTCAAGGATGGGCGGTCGGGTTAGAAAAGACCAGGACTTTCATTCAGGAGACCATTGTTCTGGTCTTATGTGAAAAAAAAAAAACAAAAAAAAAAACCTTAATGACAGTTATGTAACACCAAGTAGATTATGTAACATAGCTGTTGGAATTTTATCCCCAATCACCAACTCAAATGTAAAAAAAAAATGCAATGTTTTGTGCTCAGAGACCTAAAGCAAAACAACATGAATCAAGGCAACAGCATTGACATATAATACTGCTATGGCCTTTCCAGCATTCAGCTTTTGTTGTGTGTTTTTTTTTTTTTTTTGCTCTCTTCCACTGTAGGTATGTATCTGCATTGTCAGAACATCTGTTGTCAGCACCATGGCCTTGATAACATGTCTTCCTCCAGCGGTACGTTTATGTTAATGTTAAGGTTTTTATAACAACTTGGTTTTGAGTTCTGTAAGACGACAGTATTATTACTGTTAGCTTCCGTTTTCTCTTTTTCTAAACTCCAACTGTTATTGTTACTTCAGCCGACTCAAACACTTTCAGTTTTTCTAGTTTAGCTTATTTAACTGTTATGAACTTGCATGGAAGACCTGAAGGAAGGGAAACAAAATGCGCTGGAATGACTGTAACAGGGCCTCAGAATGCTGAGAGCATTTACAGCAGTTTATTCCGGCCAAACAGATCGTTAGTCCACCCAGAGGGATGCCAAAAATCTCAGAGTAGGAATGGACCATATTTATAGATGCCAGCTGGAACATCCCATTAAAATGTGTAACCAAGGGACTTGGAAGGCTCAACAGTTGTCCTTAATATGAATCTTTAATGTGTTCCAGATAACATATTGTTTGTTATAACACCTGTATGCATGTTGAAATATATATAATTTGCTTAGTTCCATTTTGTACAAAATTCCAGTTGCACTTTAAGTAGTTACATGAATAAGATGTGTCAGAATTTCTTTGACTTCTTGCTTGCAGTGCCAGTTCTTCCCATTACTTCTGATGGTCTCTATTATTTTGACTGCCGAGCTCTCGAAAACTTCTGCAAAGCATGTTGTGTATTACATGTCATGATATATGAATGCTCTTCGTGTGCAAATCTGACCATAGAGGGGTCGATAGATCGTCAGGAGGCTGCTGACCAAGCTGTCTTACTTGACGAGTTGAGCGTTCGAACATGTTGCTCAAACGACGGCCTCTCAGTCAGGAGCCATCACCCTGCTATCACGCCACCACCTCCGTCTCCTGATATAGATGTAATCCGGCCATGATATTATAAGACACGTACGGTAGAAATGCTATATCACGTATGGAAGGCACAAATTGGTTTGCAGAGAAATATGATGCCACTCCAATCTGACGACTGGACTGATCTTTGCAAAGTCCCACATGTTGAGACTACAGCAGACTTCATTTCTAGTCAGTAATACCGTAAATATCATTAGTAATGACTTGGAAATGCTTCACTTGGAGAACTTATTATTACATTCCCACACTGGCTACCTCAAGTAGCAGCTGAACAGCAGCTGAATGAATAATACGGCCAGTTTGTCGGTATCGCATTTCATTTTGAATATCTACCTTGTGGAAAATAGGACACATAAGACAGTAAAATTTCAAATTTGATCATGTCCACAGCTTTATTGTCTCCGTTTCTCTCTACTTTTAAGCACTATTAGACACACAAGTACAAACAGATCCCTCTATGATTGCACAAAGTGTGGCCGGAGCGCATTATTCTTCCCTTCCCCCACTTGTTGCAGTGGATTAATGAAATTATTTCACTTTGTCAGTGTAGTAATAAGATTTGTATTGACGGAACCTCTCAGTCCAGAGTAGCAATGCACGGCCCGCTATTCAAAAATCAATACCTGGCAGCAGGATAATCACCAAGCTACAGGCTGCAGCCAAAAAACTGAGAGCTGGTGGCTTCCCTCAATCCAACCTGTACTGTCTGCGGATGAGAGTGAGTTTCATGTGTGCAGCAGCGCAGTACATGTGTTCTGTCGAGTGCAGAAAGGCTTCTCACTGTGGTGTATCTGACATAATCCGGAGTCTGCACAGCTTGTAAAATGAAACATAAATTACACTGAGGCAGTGTATTCCTCAAGAACCTTCCAGCCCTTCTTCTACATCCTGCTGCTGAGACATCTCAACAGCATCAGGTGTTCAGACAGTTTGAGACCGTATGTTGGTCTTCAGGGGGAAAGTAGTGAAACGTCTTTTATTTTTGCAGTGGAATATCGAAAGGAGAAGTGCGGGATGGATGGTGTTTGTTTTGGAGACCAGAGACTTTAGGGTTAATGTTGCATCTCTTACTCTTGAGTCGATAAGACTATCCTCGTCTAACCTTAATTATAGCAATTCAAGATGTCGAAATCCAATCACAGTTTAATTATAAGGGTTAGGTGAGGAGCCGCTCACATGAGTAAATGTTTGGATGCTTTGTCACTTGGTTTGAGTACTTTGCTAAAATGTTCATGTTACCAAATAAAAGGGGGAACTCTTTAAAATGCTGACTAAATAAAGCCGTGATAGCTTCAAATAACAGACGTTCAGCTGCGTTATGTGTTTCTCTGATGACGTTAGACTACAAGGAGGCACAGGCTGATATTGTAAACATATTCAATACCTAATGTATGTATATCTTTTTAGTTATTGAAATTCCTGCATTTTTCCTAAATACATACATACATGTACATACAACATGAACAATAAATGGTGCATAAATGTGTGATTTTGTTGTACTATTGTCCATCTTTGTTTGATTTATATTCTGTTTTTAAGAAGAAATAAGTGCTGGCAATCCTAATAACGCTTGTTTTGTTCTATGGCATCTATGTTACTCTTCAGTAGCTGTGCTACTGTATTTTCTCAGCACTACTTTCATTTTATATACTGCATTAAGGAGCTCAGGGAGATGCTCGGTTGTTTCATTATTTTGCACAATAATAAAAACAAAGACTTGATATATTGTTTGCTCTCTCTCGTCTTCTATACTGTTTTTGTCCGTGTTGTTGTGTTTCTTGATGGGTTCTGCCACAATAGTGTCAGCAGTCTTGTGTATGCAAGTGAGAATGAGAACAAGATATGAACCACATCAGGACCCACATCTAAATATGTTGCTAAACAAAGCTATAAGTGCACAAAACTGACTGCTTAACTTTTGTTAAATTGGCTAAAAACGCAACTACTGAATCGCATGCAGTCGAATGGAATCTGATACAGTGGCAGTGTTCAGCACAAGGCAGTTCTCCTCTGTACAGGGTTTTCTATGTTCCCGGTCCCTCTGTGCAATCCCGTTTGTCTTTTTCTAAACAACCTCTGAGACACCAGATACGTACGTATCACTTCTACCAATACAAGTGACAAATACAGTTGTTGTGTTACAGAATAACTCAGGGCAAGCTACCACAACAGCCTGTCCAGCCCTTCAAGTTCAGCTCCCCCAAACATTTCATTAGATGAACGATTCCCTTGCACCGCTTTAGAGGAGCAGTTTGTAGCACCTGGCCAAGGTGAGAGCAGGCACTGGATTTATAGTGGAATGCGCATAACCTCAAGGTGAACTAGCTGGTAATGACACTATCTCTGCGCTCAGAGACTCTCTCTCTCTCATCTTCACACCGCCTATAAAACCAAAATATGTCCAGAATCAAGGATCCTGCCAGCTCCTGCCACTGTGTTCTGGCAGTGTTTTCCATCCAAATAAGAGCTGGTCTTTTTCAGACGTCCCCGTTCACACTGAAGGGCCTGTGCTGTTGTTGTTGAATCATTCTGCGAGTCTTTTTCAGACGTCTTGTGCGGATGCCTTTAAATCTCGCTGAGGGGGAAGCGAGCCTGCAGCATTTGGGGACGTAATGAGGTTGAGTTATTGATAAGACAGAATCACATAAAGTGGACAGATGACTGGTCATCAAAACTGCGCTGAAAGATAAAGTGGAGCATAAAATAGATTTTGTGGATTATAGGACACAAGCTTCAAGTTGTTTGTAAAGTTGTGTGTGTGTTCGTCTGACTGAATGTGACTGTCTCTTAGACTCTCTTAGTGCATATTTATGCCCATTGTGTGTGATCATGTAGCTGATATGAGTGGTGATATGCAAGACTTGAAGAGTGAAGAGAATATATTATATATATATATATATATATATATATATATATATATATATATATATATATATTCACATCATTAGATGTAGACCAGCCTGTCCTACCTTAACTTTTCAATGCGATAGTTCGAGGGAGTACATCACAACAAACCTCAGTTTAAGGTCAACGTACTGTCTGGAGTCTGATTCTCTGATGGCTTTATCAGGACAGCTTCAGTATTTATCCGCTCGTTTATTTACTCCAATTTTTGTCCATCTCCACCACAGGCCTTTACTCCGAGTATAAAACAATCGCCTCTCGTAGGCCAGAATGGTGACCTTTCATAAAAGCTTGCTACTTTGTGGAGGAATGAGTCAATCGAGTCAGCTTAGATTCACTGCAGTTACAGCACAGAGAGTCCAGAGTCGACCTGGAGTCACAGCAAAATGTCCACCAAAACACGAGAACTATATTCCCCTTGTTGCCATCCATATATTGATATGTTGAGGGCAGCTGTTTATTTCCAAACATTCTGCAGTAAAGCCCAAAATGTTGCCGTGTATTGAGCCTAATATGTTGTTGTGCCCAAACAGCTGAGCTGGGTCAACTTTCAGTGACTGGACCTCCGTCAACTGGTTGAGAAGCCATCACAGTTCGGTTAGGTACAGGCTCAAAAAACGATTTTATTAGGTTTGGCGAAAGGTTTGGGTAAAGTAAGTGTGGTCCCTTAGGAGCATAAAAGATTAATTACAGTTTAAGTGTGTAAGTCAAAACTAATCACCGCTGGCTTTTGGTTTTGCAAGGGACACACAAATCAGCCTGCGCTTGTTTGTCCCCCATCTACCTCCTTGTGCCGACTTTGTTGCTGTCATACATCAGCTCATTTTGTCCTTCGCTCCACTCGTAATTACTACGGCCACAAGAGATCACGCCTAATAACACGTGTAAATACAGGTCACACTAAACTAATAACAAAAATGACCTTAACATCTATTTTTTCTGGTGAGTCATGAGCAAATTAAGTATTAGATAAATACAAAAAATGAACATCTTTCCCATGTCCTGCACTCTCTAAGCTGACCTATCAAATAAAGGCTGCCTACACCTGGTCAGTGGAAGCTTCACTCAGCACAGGAAGCTTCCAGGCATCAGGTCATAAATACCAAACATTTGATATGATCAGAGCTGGTTTTATCTGTCAGTCAGTCTATCACTGTGGTTAGATAACTCTTAGAAACCCTCCATTACCAGATAATCTGTGCAGCCCATCAGCCCAGACTGAGATCAGGATCTGGGGACTCCCTCTCAGTTGTCAGATGTCCAAATATGTTGTTAATTGTACCGATAAGCCTCTAGAGTGGCCTCCCTTTCCTGACACACAAGGCAGTGCCAGAGCACTCATTTTCGCAGCACCCTGGTTCATGTTTGGAATGTGTGCTGCACATTTTCAGCAGGCATGTGCATCCGACATGCTCATGTTGTGTGGAGTGCAACCAAAGCATGAATTGCGATACATACCAGAGAAGATGAGACTTAATGTGTATGTGAAATGGAAACTAAATAATCAGCTTTAGGAGAGAACTTATCAGGGCATTGGAAACTAATCAAATTGAAGAATGGAGCTATTCAAGTCTAGGAACAAAGCAGTCAGTCTCCCAGAGAGGATGCAAAGAAGACATATTAAAGAATCAGAGTGACTGCAATAACAGACAGACAGACAGCCACACCCAGTCAGTGTGTTGTATTATTTACAGTGGAGTCCACAGACTGCTGTCACTGCCAGGCAGTATTCTTTTTTGTAATACATAGACACATATTTAAATTCATCACAGTACTGATCTGCCATCACTCTTAACCACACTGTGAAGTCGCAAGTCCTTCACAATAAAACGGGCTATAGACGCGGTGATGATCTTGGACCTCGCCGAGTTGTGGCTGGATGTTGATGTTGTTGTCTTGCATGTTCTTGCTCATGCTAGCTGTAACATTACTCACATTAGCATCCACAGACTCCTTGTCGCCTGCGTAGTTTTCTCCATGCTGTCTCACCAGGTGAGTTTTCAGATTTGTCTTGCTACCGCTGTACTTAATAACTGTTCTACAGACTTTACATATGGCCAAACTTCCAAATGTTCCTCCTTCTTATAAAATCCAAATCTCTCCCAAACTTTAGATTTCAGATTAGCTGGTGCATTGTAAACAGTGTCAGAGTTGTTGCTCTTTTGTTTTTCCCTCGGATACACTCATGTTGGTCTTGTGAGAATATTGCCTTGACCTTTAACCTTTTACAAGAGTTGAGAGAGAAGAATGCAGAATTAGGAGCAAAGCTTCCGTCAACCGATACATAACTTTAGAATTGGGCCATCGACCGGTTAATGGTAAATGTATATCGATATTGGCGTCCACGTTTGGATGTAGTTGCATCTTTTAGGTTAATAAAAGATACTGATGTGTGTCGGTGAATCTTTATGCCCCTAATCAACAGCACTGATGGTTTTGTGGAATAAGTTTGTCCTTTTTCAATCTAAGTTGCATTGTTGCAAGAACTGGAAGGTTATGAGAACAATAACCTCACTCGTCTGTGACTCAAATGTTTGTTCTCCTCCAATGACGCCCTCCAATGTGACATTAAATGTGTTGTTTCAGTAGCTGCAGAGATATGACATTAACTACGGCCTGTATTTCCATATTTCTTGTGGTTGTGCTGACAAGAGAGGGCTGAGATCTCAAATCGCAGCAGTAAGAATTTTTTTTATTTTTTTTTTCTGGTCCCAAAGTATTTACAAGTGGTGACCAAATATCCCTCTGGATTCTTACTTTGGAGTGTGAGAACTGTTGATCCTTGACCTGAAACATCACTAGTTAAGTTGATTTTATACAGCAAGCATCACATTCAGCGTCTCAGGGGCCTAAAAGCCACCAGTGGCTTGCAACTCAGGCCAGCGTCTGAGAAAACAAGATAAAACCTCCATACAACTTTAGAATACTTGACAAAATGGAGTGAAACCTCAGGAGAGACTTCTCAGACAGTATTCTGTCTGTATTCTCAGACAGCTCAGGTTTGGTAGTCGGACAATTAGTTAGATCGAACTCGATGGTTTTGTTCTGTAGAAATACAAAGTACAACAAGGGAGTTATAACCCAACAAAAAGACCAAAATAATGCTGATAATCGAAATAATCAATATCAAAGTTATGCATGTGTCATTAAAAGTTTCCATTCTAACATAAACTTCTCAATTTTTAAATTTTCCTAATACATAAAAGAAAACTGGCAGCTACTATTATCTTAGATCTGCTCAAACACAAGAAAGTGTAAAGCTGTGTTAACTTCATGGAGTCATACTAATATTATGACTAATATTATACTAAGTGTTTTTCACAAAATGCAAAAATATCTTCTTAAGCATTTTTGGATTTGCATAGCAACGACAGGCAAGGCTTATTGGATTCATAATCCTGCCTCTAAACTTGTTCTGCTATCTCGTTAGCTTGCTATAATAAACTCTAAAAAAAAACCAACCTGCTTAAATATTAAAAGCTGTAATTACACTACAATGTAGAGCGATGGCTACTCTGGACATTTTAAATGGCTGTCGAAAACAATGAAGCAGTGCTTAAAACTTGGTTGGTCACATTTCAGACTTGAAAATGGTTGTGTGGTGTTTTCACGTCTCATTGTGCGATGGCTGCAGCTCAGGAGGTAGAGAGGGTTGGCTCAATTTCCAGGGTGAAAGTATCCTTGAGTGAGATGTTGAACCCCAGATTTCTCCTCATGAGCATCAGTGCATGACACAAGCATCAGTGTCTGGATCTCTGTGTGAAAGAGTCTTGTAAAGCTGTAATCAGAGGTCCATGCAGAACGTGGATGTCATGAATTCCTGACAATGGACATGTCGTTGGGCCTCATCACATACATCGAAATCATGCAAATTTTGAAGCCAGACTTAACTTTCTACACAATTACAGTAAATGCACATAACTCCCAGTCTGAGGGCTTAGCACAGCGTGAAAACAGCATGATGTCGTCCCTCCAACACAACAAAAAACCCAGAGAACATCTGTGAGACATTATTTAGTTTTTCCCTTCATACAATTGGATCCCATTATGAATAAAAGCCACTGCTGCGTCCACCTCAGGATGAACCAGAACGATTCTAAAACTTCCTGTCAGTTTCTATAATCTCTTTTTTTAACAGTCTGCTATGGAGGGCTTCCGACTGTGTTCCCTGAGCATTCCAGTGACAGCAGTAATAAATGGTCTTTTTATACGCTGGCTGTTTAATACCCATATAAAGCACCCCCACCACCACCTCCCCTTCCAGATCTAATTTTGTGTGTGAGTGCAAGTATGGGCCGCGGCTGCCAAAAGAGCAAACATAAAAATTTGTGAGTGACTTGATAAAAGCGAGATAGCTGAAGGTAATGAGAGGAGAAATTCATTAAATCGGAGGCATTTCTCACCCAAATGGAGAGGCAGAACAACGGCTCCCATTCTTATCGTCACAGAACATCAGAAGAAAGAGCTTTTTGTGCTTTAGCGCCTGATTTGCTATTTGCATTTCTCTTCTATTTCTAAACACTGTTGACACTTTGCACAACTCCTACAATGGTGATAAGAGGCAAACAATTACAACTCCTGCACTTTCCCTTAAGGCTCATACACACACACACACACACACACACACACACACACACACACACACACACACACACACACACACACACACACACACACACACACTCATATAGAAACAATTTCTGCAGTTTCTATACACAAACACTCAGCTCAGTTACAGACGTATGAGTTATGAGATGGAGGTATGGAAGAAAATGGTCCATATTTGGATTTATGGATTGTTTGCATTTTGATAAGAGGGGGAATTAGAAAGATGAGGAGAGAGAAAGTGAAAGGTGTGTGTGCTTGCGTGTGTGTGTGTGTGTGCTTCGTGTCTGCAGCAATGGTGTAGCAGAGCAGAGTGACAATGAAGGGGAGAAAAAGAGAACATGATTGAGTGGGACATTTTGTCAGCGGCAGACGTGAGCTGGAGCCCGGATTGTGTGTGTGTGTGTGTGTGCGTGTGTGTGGGTGTGTGTGTGTGCGTGTGTGTGTGCAGCTATAGGTGGTGGACCAAAGTCTGAGTCACCCTGGACCTGTTCTTTACTTCTTTATTGGCATTCTAAAGCAGCCACCTCTCTGCTAACCTGAGCAGTGTCGCGGCTGTTGATAGGACTGCCGCTGCCCGTGTCCCTACTGATTGTGTGTGTGTGTGTGTGTGTGTGTGTGTGTGTGTGTGTGTGTGTGTGTGTGTGTGTGTGTGTGTGTGTAGTTCTGTGTGTGTTTGTGTAGTTCTGTGTGTGTGTGCCGTTCTGAGTGTGTTTTTGTGTTTGAACTTTGCCACAGTTGGGGGACACATTTTTGGAGTGGAACCACCTGATAAGAGCTAGCATCTATTTGTGCACATAATTAATATACATCGAGTTTGATTTCACTGCGTCATGCGGAGGCTAGTTACAGACGCATGTCGCATTAACATTATTTCAGATTTGTTTTCTCGTAGATTATCATAATTGTCAGCTTTAGGTAATCAGTCTTAACGCTTCAGAGGGAAAGAGATGATTTTAAAAGGTTGAGAGAGAAAGAAAAACATCTTCAACACAAAAAATCTTATCAGAGTTTTGGAGTATCACATCTACATCGTAACTTCGCTGAATCTCAGCTGTTAATAATGTTAGGAACTTATTTTTAAAATAGAAAATGTTGAGTTGTTGGTTCTCTCATCAGTATCAGCTGTGAGAAGCAGGTAATTATCAGTTATCAGTATCAGATGGAAATAAATCCACACCGTGCATTCCCACTGAAGTTGTATGACTGTTCATACATTTAATTAGGTGCTGTAATTGTGCTATGTGACAGTAATAAAAGATTTGTAAACCAATAATCTTAAAATAGCGAGCTAGCTCCCAGTAGCCTGGAGCACCACAACTTTCCTGTCTGCCAAAGGAAAAAGCAACTAGTACAAAGAGTACAAAGTGGACGACGAACTAGAGTAAACTGATAACACCGCCAGAGGTTTTTATTGATTTGTTCATTTGATGGTTTCAGGACGAAGTTTGGGAAAAATGAGACAAAGTGAAATTCTAACTATTGTTGTTTTTTGTCGAGTCGTTGGAGGCGAGTACTTTGTGTTGAACAGTGGAATCTTTGTTTTTGGCGACTGTTATTTGAACCTGCCATCAGAACAACGTCACGCTGCTGTTGTGAACATAATAATTTGAAAATGTTAACGACTGATTCAGGATGGACAAGCAAGAAAACACACCAGCTCAGTGATGTCATTGTTCTGACTTTCTGACTGAGGGTGCAGAAAGAGTTTGAAGTCTTTCATATTCTCATCGACTTTAACTCAATGGACAGTCCTCACAACAAATACACTGATCTAAGCGTGCTGGATAGCTTGTGATGTTGGCATTCAAAGAGAAGTGGACGTAAACCAATGGCTAATTTAATGGTGTTTGTGTGAGACAAAGCCGACTTTTCTTCTAAATGGTGCCACTTAGGCCCCAGAATCAAAAGGATTACAGAATGAAAGGGATTAAAGGCCTTTTGTGACAACAAATTAAACTTCACGCATGAATGTTGGAACACAACTTTTATCCCCACACACACACACACACACGAGACACATACGAGGCATGAGGAGTGAACTGCACAGCTGCAGCACAGCGTCTGAGGAAACAGACTGGTTTTCTTTCAGAGGACAGATGGCTGTCAGGAATGCACAGCCCTTGAAATCAATGACGTAATTTTTAATTAATCTCTCTAACAGCGTGACTGGACTCACTCCCCAGGCTTTAGCACTGTACTTCGGTTGATTCGGTGGCAGGAACACGTGGTTCTGACTTGTGGAGCGCCTCTTCTATCTCGAGAGGAGAAAGTAGTCCAGTTTAACGTGAATGGCGGCAGTGACTTCAGGCTGCGGTATGAATTTCTTGGCAACTGAAAAGAAGAAGACGTTAAAACAAGCTGACAGACGCACACACACCCTTAAACACAGTTGAACAACAGGACAAAGTGCGACAATAGCAGTTGGGGAAGTGTTTCTTCTTGTCGCCACCAAAAAAAGTTTTTTTTTATCTTTGAAATGTTTTACTTTCTTCACCAGCTGGCACCTTTGTGTGCTGCTACAGTTTGCCTGTCAGAGCTTGTTTGCTGAAAACAAATACTGCTCAGGTTCATGCACAGTACAGTGCAAGCCAAGGAACTAAACTGTGAACCAAGAAGTTCGGTTCAGACTGCAGACAGAGATATATCTTTGTCTTAAATTAGACATTTAAGACAGACTGTGCACGCTATTATTTGGATGTGATCAGATTGTATTTTTGTGTCCAGACATCATCAAACTACCAGCATGAGTCGCTTCGATGCAGCTTTATTGGAAGTATTAGAAATGTAGAGCCATCGTCTCTCAAACAAAGACACTTTCAAGTCCAGGAACAGAACATTTGTTTCAGCTTGACTGTTGTTCTCTGTGTTGTCTTTCATACCATTTTCTTAACAGCATAGATTCTTCACAGCCGCTCTGATGCACTTCTATGACTCTGGACTTGTCGCTGCTGTTGTGTGTCACTGTGTGAGTAACACAGAAGTCACTTGGAAGTCTTATGAGTGTCCACAATGAGACACATGTAGAAATCTGATTTTAAATGCTTTTCAAACTGCCTCCAAATGTGGTTAGGATCCAATTTGGAAAACCTGCATTTATGTATATTTTCTTTTTGCTGTCCAGTGTTCTTGAAATAAATCTGGATATAATCTCAATATTTCATTTGGGTCCAAACTGAATGTTAAGAGACCAAGATAAGGGACTTCTGGCTAAATTAACTGGATTTTGCTACTTGTCAAACGTAATGCCAAGAAGGAGATGAAGAGGAAAGATAGCATATATTATCCCTGGGCTCTAATGTTTAAATAAAATACATTAGCATACTGTATGTTGCAATAGAAGTAGAAGCTGTTAGAACATTTCCATTTTCCGTGGAATATACCAGGATTTTCTTCCTTTTTTCTGAGTGAATTGAAGGCTGAAGCCAAATCACATGGTAGAGGTTTCTGTTGTAAATGCGTGAGAGGATATTACAGAGTCGAACAAGAGAGCTGGGAGCCATTTACTCAGTGTTGAAATCCAACTAGACAAGCGTATGTGGCCTTGTTTCCTCTCCTCACTCCTCCTCTCTCTTCATCCCTGAGCATCTGTTTGCATCCCCTCTCCCAGGCATCCTGTCTCTCCCTCCATCTCTTTTTTGTTCTGTTCCCTGGTTACCATGTGGGCACAGTGTGAGATGTATTTGTTTGTCTCCTTCGGCAATCTCTTTCCCAGACCGAGAAACTGGAGACGGGCACACACACACAAACACTGAGAAACACACATTTGGGCACACACACACACACACGCACTATCGAGAGTGTGTCGGTGTTAAAGACGCCTAGAGTTTCTGAGAGAGGATTGATATTAAAATCTCAGGTTTGGAGACAGAATAGAAAATAAGGTCGGTGAGAGAAGGTTGCTGGTGGCGTTGCACGTCATGAGCGCACACACACACACACACGCACACACGAGTTAGCTCTGTTGGGAAGACGTACTTCATATCCAGGCAACATTGTACATCTGACGTGTGCAAATGCTAAAGACGTTCATGCTGTTTCCATGTGCACAGCTTCAGTATGGGCAGGTGTGAAGTTGTTCATTATCTTCCATAGTGTGAAGAGCACTTAAAACACAAAGACAAACACAACCAACCATTTATTTTAGACTGACTGAAAGATGTTATGTTTCTTTTCTCTCATTCAACATGTGTAAAAGGGGAAATTATTTAAACTCTGTCACAGCACAGTTGTCACCCACTGATGCTAAATGGGAGATTTAATACTAAAAAGAATGAACACAATGACAGTGGTGAAATATACACATACCAAATTTGTGTCAAGGTGTTTTACAATCTGCATCTAAAGCCTTTAACTTTAAGACCCTCGTTTTAGACAAGTAAACCCACAGGAACCCCAAGAAGAGCAACAGATGAAGGATCCTCTGTTGAAACAAAAGTGTAAAGCAACACCTCCTTATAACTGAACAACATGAGTGTTGCAGTGCGGCAGGCAGACTTTGTCTCCATTTGGTTCTGTTTAGACACTGAAGCAGCTTGGTGAGGTTGAAGAAAACATTGTGTTTTGGGTTAAACTAACCAGATCACAATGATCCAATCCAATATTGGTTTCAGGTTCAGTGTGCAAGCAGTAGAGTTACCCTTAAACCCTAATGCATATAGTTTTTTTGAAAACAGTGCTAGAAGTATACTTTCAGCTTCAGGCTGAGAAGATTCTCTGATTTTAAAAACTGAATCAAAAGCAATTTGATGTGTTCAAAAATGTTTCTGGGAGCAAGTGAAAATCAAGTTGAGTAGATGTTTCGGTGACACAAAGGTGACGGTGTGTTAGTATATCTGTGAGACTGTAAAGGTCCAAAACAAAAGTGGAGATGCCCCCGAGTAGGAGCGAGTCTGGGAAAGATGCACAAGGAGCGTTTTCACCTCCCACACGCCTGACCTTTCCAAATGTTGTGATTTATTCTCAGAGAACTTCTTCAAGACATAGCTTCCATTAGATTCACTCTTAGCAAAAACATTCGTCAACTTTAACATTTTCCAAGTGTTACGTTCCAACATGACCTGGCATGATGCGTTTATTCTGATTGTTTGTTTGCTGATGACTCAGAGGGCAAATCCATCGAACATCTGTGTCAGACTGCGTGATAATAATGCAACAGGACATCAAATTACCCTGCATGCAACAGCAGTACATTGTAAACACATTAACCTACATGTGTTTTGAATAAACATCAACACATGCACTTTGAATACAGTAAAACAATCATGCGCTTCTGCATTCAGCGCAGCACAGACCTTTTTTATATTTCAGTTTAGTTCATAGGAGATAATGGAATGTCATGTGCAGGGATGTGACAGAAAGGCTTAATCTTATAAACCTTTTCTCAATGCACGATGAAGTATCTCTTGAAACGGTACCAGCTGTTCTAATAGGATGCTTTTTTTATATACTTTTTCTAATCATGGCAGGAAAGCTCCAACCCTAACATCACTGTGATGAGAATGTAATGAGAAAAAGAAAAAAAAACCCACAGCATTGCAAATGTCAGATTAGATTTAAAGCAGTCTTGCATATCTCATCAGAATAAGAAAAGAAAAAAAAGGTACGGTGTCAGAAAAATAAATAAAGATAAATGCAGTTTTGATCAGCCGACGTTGCAGCTTCATTATGTAAAGCAGATAAACTGTCACTCGTGTTGTATGGCAGGACTTTCTGCTCCTGATGAGATGTATGTGCTGCTGTGAGAGCAGATGGGAGAGGGGCTGTGAACATGTGTGTAGTTATGTCTTTGTTTTTCAGACCAGTGAAAAAGAACATTGAGACTGAGAGCGAAAGAATTCAACAAAAAGCCTCAAAACGTTAAATTCAGGTTAGAGTAGCTGCCACTGCATGGTTTTATAACGCAGCACAGGTGAAGATCACACACAGATGTGAAAAATATGTTCATATATCCGTACTTGTCCCAAAAATTAACACACGTGGAACTTTACACTCCTACCTCAACCTGAATCTAAACTCTTCAACCCTGAAACCAAGTCCGAACCCTCAAAGCGTCTCGATCAGCACCCACACTTCTGATGTGATCAGTGATTCAAATAAGTGTAGGCAGAATTAATAAGCAACATTTTTCCCCACACCACTACTTTGCTTTATATGTAAAAAATAGTAACAGAACATTGGCCACAAAAATAGAATCGAACATGGAGGCGATGAACAAGGGTGCACAGGTTGTGGGAACTTGAATTATCATGAATAAAAATACCTGAATGTATTATACTATTAAACTTTTCACCTGCCTTCATTTTCAAATGGTATTTTTGTTGCCAGAGCCACAAAGACAACTAGATTGCCAAGAGTAGCTGCCAGAGAAACCAACACTAATGTTAGTTTTTCTTTGTTTTCTGGCTTCCTCGCAGTTTGTGGTTTATTTTCTGGGATTAGCTTCCCGGCTACTGTCCAATGCAAGACACAACCATAACATTCACAATATGAAGCAAACGCCTGATCTCAGTGCTGCGATAAAGGCAGAGTCAAATGTCCACTTGTATTAATTCATAGGCGGGTTTGGTGGAAAGAAACGCAAACTGAAAATCAACTTTGAACAATCTCAAGTCACCAGTTTGTCTCTCCCTGTTTGCCTTTTGCTCTCCATTACAATAGGATTACCCATTTGATGGCGTCTTTAACCAATGACATGCTTGTCTTGTTGGTGCAGCCTGACACAGCCGGGCACGTGGAAAATGAACAAAATTAACTACACAAAAATAAACTAATCATTTAAACTGGTAATCCACATCAGCAAGGCATGAGCTTGAGACTGTTTACAGTCTTTCACAGCAACCAAAGAGGGCTGCTATGAAAAAAAAACCTGCTCAAACTGCACAAATGCATCCATTGCTTAAACACACACACGCACGCACACACACACACACACACACACACACACACACACACACACACACACACACACACACACACACACACACACACACACACACACACACACACACACACACACACAATGTGATGAGTGATTGATTACAGCTCTAATCAGCAGATGAGTCGCAGCTGCTTCCCTGGTTTTAGGAGCTAGCAGACAGATGTTAAAAGAGCGATAGGGTATTAGGCTCTGACTCTCTCTCCATCCATCTCTCCTAACCCGCTCTTTTGTCCTCACTTCTTCTTCCCCCCCACCCTTCTTTTTTTTCCCCTCCCTACAGTTGACTCACCTTCATGTAACCTCTCCTTAATAAGATTTGCCCTGCTGTTCAGGAACGAGGTGATTCTCGTTATTCAACATTTTCCGTAAAGGTGCTCTATTCACACGGCATGAAACATGGCTTCTCTCTCCAGGCCAGATATTCCAGCTCCTCCCGGCTCATCAGACGCCGTCAGTGTCTCTTCTACTGCTCAAATAAAAGATAAAATGTTTCTTAACATGTGCTATTAAACATACTTGTTAATATTATTATATTTGTTGTTTTACTCATTTTCCTCACATGATTGGAATATGAATGTTTGTTTTATGGTTCGGCATGGATTGTAAAAGCAGTGTGTGAATAAAGTGGTATTGAAATGGCTCTTAAAGGTTCCAGGCTGCACAGTTTGTGATTCAAACCAATAAAATTACCTGTGATTTGCTGATTATGATCACTGCTGTTCTATTCAGTGAACCCATCTTACCCGAGCTGGAGCTGGGTTGAAAAGACAAATCTCATGAGCGTGAGGCCTGACAGCACGAGTCTGAGAGCAGACGTTTTTTTGTTTGTTTGTTTGTTTTTTTCTTGTGTGAACATGTAAATCAAGCGTAAAATGTTTGAGCAAAACACTTCCGACAGACTTGAAATGTGTTTTTGTTTTGTTTTTTTTGCGTCGTCAGGACATTTGACTTTCAGATTCACGTTGAAGCCATCTGTGAATGTGTCTGTGTGCTTCAGACCGCTGTCCGACCCAAATCATTCGACTTGTTCTCCCCCTGCTCAAAACAGTTAAATACTGCCATGCCTACTGTACCAGTGGGGATGGTGTTATTAGAGGGTTAGAGTTAGTTATCTTAGTTTTATTGTATGTTGTTTTTTTTGTGTGTCTTTTCTCTTTTTTCCTCCACTGTTCTGTTGCTCCCTCTGGTTTCCTCACCAGCCTGATTTTCCCTCCACACCTGTCTGGTATCTGTTTAATGAGCCCAGCCCTGTTACCTGAGTTCATCACCAGGCTGCTCTCCCTCCACACCTGCACTGCATCTCCCTCATTAGCCCTTCACTCTGTGTGTTCTCCAGCTTTTTCAAGTCAATCAGCCCCCCGACCTGTTTCTAGTGTTTCTCCATTACTTTTCCTCACCTGTGCTTCTCCACCTCACCCAAACCTGCAGCTCATCCCCTCGTTAGTTTAGTTGTATTTAAGTCCAGTCTTTGGTTCAGTCATCTCCGTTTTCCTGCTGTCAAGTTTCCCTGCTGTTGACAGCATTTGATTCCACCTTCTCTATCTTACGGTGACAAAAACACAACCTTTTCTTAACATTCACCAAGTGGTTTTTGTGCCTAAACCCTATCAGACCATAAGTGCAGAGTGTTCACCACTTAAAATTATTAACTGAACCTAAACAAACGTAGAGCTGCAACATGAAGGAATGAGATATGTATGATATGTTATTCCTTCAGACATTCAGCCCTCACACAATTGAAAATGGAGAGAAAGAAAAGATGACAAACACAAAACAACAGAATTTATACTTCTGACAGATGTGATATAAACTGAATATGAATTTTCCTTGACCAACTTTTTAATTTATTTACTAAATGAGAAAATAAAAAAACATCTTTGACATGCAAGGTTAGACCAGTGGTGTCAGCATCCAAACTCAGTCCTTTTGTGACAGAACATAATTTGAAAAAAATTCAATGTGGCTTTGAATTCTTCCTGGAGGCACTTATACAACATGTTCAGTTGTCAGGACAACGCAGGAGGCGATAAGCTACTTAACTCGGCCGACCATCTTTCTGAGGAAATTGGTTCAATCAAAAATGAACCTCTCCGGGGGGTCATCAGATACCTTCTCATGTGCGCTACAGCAGCATGCATTCACGGATTGTTAAGATTTCGCACCTCAGCGCACATTTGAGAGTGTGCAGGTATGAATGAAACCTCAGGGTGTCGGGGGTGCGTGCCTTCATGTTACCTTCCCATCTTTCCGTGGCTCAGTGCGTGTTTCTGGTTTGATAATGCTCATGAATAAACACACATCCAGCCTCTTGGTTTAAATGAAGATGGAATCATGTTTTATCCAGAGACACATACAGTTCCCTCATATGTCATCAGTATTCTACCTTTTTCTGTTTCTCCCTCACATGCTACATTTCCCTGTAGTGCAACTGCTTATAGACTTCATGAAAGCTTTTTTTTTATTTACTTCAAGAAAACTAATGCAGAAAGTCCCTTACAAGATGCTATTTATGTCCATGGTCATAGCACTTCTAAATGGATGTGTGAATGTGCACATATGTTCTGTGCAAACCTTTGCAATCCACTGTTTCTTTCTAAAATCTGGCGTTTAAAGCTAGTTTAGAAAAGTAAGGTTTAGTCACTTGCCTGTTCGCTCTGACTTGTCCTCTTCTTATCCCTGACAAAATAAAGCTTTAAAAATATAAAATACATTGAGGTGTTAGATGTTCCACTTTCTTCACTAGTTGTTAATGTTGCCTGTCTGCCATTTTGGTGCTGCGCAGGTAGTTTGCGGTGCATTTATTAGAGCTGATTAGAGTTTGCTGGGAACCTTCCTGCTGTTTCTGAGTTAATGAAAATCGTGAGACTGAACCAAACGCTTGATGTGATTAAAAGGAGGCAACAAGAGGCTAAATAATTTCTTGAAGCTGCATTATTGGGTGATAAAATATGCAAACACTGCAGGATGCAACATAAATACTGAAATTAAACTGCTTCAGAATAAAGATCCACTCCAGGATACGGAGCACTGTTCTGTACCATGCAATGCTCCTTTCAATGCAGCATACTGCTCTTTAAATGCTCTCAAGAGGATCATAATAACTTCAACAAACAACCTCATCCATGCTGTGATTTAAAGACACATATGAAAAAAATGACAATATATTACTGCTAGATGAATCCTTAATCACGGCTACATTGACTATATTGACACACATGCTGACAGAGGAGACTGAAAGCACAAACAACAAACCTTATGTTTAGTTTGTACTCTGCAGAGTGAAACAATGTTTTGAGATATTTGCGTCTTTTTCATCCTCTAAGCTCTTTACCTGCATCCTGATCAGAACTTTTTTGTGCTACATATTTGCACATCATTATATATTTTGTTGGAACTCGTGTTTTTGTCATGACTACTTTCACACACAAAAAACGAAACTGAAAGCAATATGTCTTAGAATAAGGAGGATTATTCAGAGCTTTCGCATTGCAGATTAATGCACCAACACATCAGTTTGTGTAGAAACAGATGTCGTGTCATAACTTCAACTGACAATGGAAGTGCGTCTACCTGATGTTGTGCCAGCTGTGGCTGTCGGTGATCTCAATCCTTTATTGGGAGTCTGTATAGGAAGATGAGATCATGTTTGACGGACACACTGTCTACTGAAATAACTCCAAATTATCATCTCTGCTAATATTAACATTAATTTCGATGTGAAGTATCTGCGGGTGTTTTGTTGCGTAAAGACCTTTTTTAATATAAGTCTACAAACATGTCACCAAGAAAAATCAACTCTGCTCAGTCTTCGTATAAGTTCTTTTAATGGTAAAAAAAAAAAACAAGAGAAAGAAAATTAATCCTACAAGAAAAACACATTCTAAGATGTTGAATGGAGGATGTATATTTACATATCTATGATTAATATCAATATCAATCACACAGATGACAGATGTTACGTAAACTGGGTTAACAGATAACATGTTCATATGAAGCAGAGCTAAAGTTCAGTTACACAAGCTCTCCCTCATCTTCTGCAGCTCATTCTCCGCTTCAACCAATTACGACCTGTCACGTCGTCCTCCAGCCAATCATTTGTAGGCTGTCAAATTAAAAGTGCTCCCTCTCTCTGCTGTCATTCAGCATTGCAAAGGCGTTGTGACACACCTCCTTCCCTTCGCCATCTCCACTGCAGAATCCAGGACCATCACCAGTCAACCCTTCAATCACCCTTCACACAAGAGCTTCATTACTCACCACTACCACCAGTGTCCAGGCTCCAGGGGAAAGTCTCCTTTATACTGGAAACATTTAATTTGTCAGACTGCTTCCCATGGAGACCAACTTCCTGCCAGAGTCTAAGCACCAAAGTGTATTCCCTCTGTACACAATAAAAAAAAAAAAATGAAGAAATGTTCAGTTCATGAACAATCATTTCATAACATTTGAATGGAGCTGCTAATAAGGGAGATAAACTGTAAGCTAACAGTGGGACCATATACATAATTTAATACATTAAACACATATTTCATTTTAAATATTCTCTGGCAGCTCTTCAGAGTCGGTGGTGGGCGGCTGCCAACCAGAGCCAGAGCTTCACAGAGACACAAGCTATTGATCGAATTCTTTGTATATGTCATGCTCTGCCTTGAGTTTCTTTTTTTTTTTTTTTAACGATTTCTCTCTATAATAAACAGGATCATTTTGTATTGATCAACTTGCAAACTGCCAATTATAAGAGGTCCACTGTTATTAAGTTTGTTCCATTACTTCCATAAGTGACTTTAACTGTGAGTGAAATCTTGCACATTTTGCATGTGGCCCTTTTCTAATTGTCTGTTTCTGCACGAGCAGAGAGATAACGCTGAATTCACTCTTATGTAAATAAGACTAGTTAACTGAAGAATTGGTTAAATGACCGCAGGCAGCTCAACTGTCATTGAGGGGTCAAATGTGTCTTGTGGGCTTGGAATGAGAATCAGTGCTGTTCACATTCAGCAGCAATACTGAGATCTGTGCAACAAAGCCCTGCTGCATATTCATATAAAGAGCATGAATGATTTGAGGAGTGAGAGGAAAAAGTTCTTCCCCCCAAGGCTTACAGAATAACTACACCAATTTCATAAAGCGTTTGTAGGTCTTCAGGAGTACTAGCGCATATGTGAAAAAAAGTAGAATAAAGCCTTTTGCGGATCCAGAAGAAGCTGCATGTAATCTGATAAATTGCTTCCAGTGTGACTCAGTGTCTGAATTGCATTTTGCATAACACGGACATAAAATTCGGAAGAGCAGTCTGCTGGTCAGGCATCGCACTCCTACAACATGATGATGGACTCATTACGGACAGATAGAGAAAAAAAAAAAGTCAGAATTGTGACAGCAGAACAAGAGATTTAGCTCTGTAATTCTGTGTGGATGTTGCACATGTACATACGTATATACATACATATACAGCTTGATCCAGGTTGTTGTGCTGGAGATGATTCCCTGTAAAGATGTCGGTACAATCGCCTCTAACGTCCTGTCGCGTCCCATTTGTTCATTTCTTCTTTTTTCCTGCTACCAGACACTTTAAATCCAAGCTGGATTAGCATGCTTCTTATCCAGGCTCTCTCCTCTCTCCTCCCTGAGGCGGTCTGGCTGGCCAGGTTGGTTGGTCCCAAAATGCTGTGAGCAGTGACCCTCTGAAAGTCCAAAGCTCTTTATCCAAACCCACTCTTCCTTGTCCAGTGCCGATAAATGTATTCCTGACAAAGTATTATGTGGATCAGGATACAGCTTAAAATATACATTCTAAAAACAAAATGTAGCAATGTTCAAAAAGCTGGCTGCCCTAACGGTGACAGGGAAAAGCTGCTGCCCAGTAAAGCGTTAAACCAAGCTAACTCCTGATAGTCTGCTCGGAAACCACGTGTCCAAGATAAACCACTTTGTCCTAAACACTACAGAAACCAACAAAAGCTACAGAAGGGACCCTTACAAGGGAAAAATCAGCTTCAGCTCCAAATACGAACGGAAGCATGTCAGTGCACAACATGAATTTGTAGCAGAGTCTCTCGTTTTATCTATTTTTATTGCATGGATAAAAAAAAATGGATAATTCGATGGATAATTAACACCGAGCTTGTTCTCAGAGTGAGCTGAGTGTGATACATCACGATGTGTCTGTATCCGCTTCTATGAACATGTGGGCGGATTTGTTGCATGTGTCGCTATTTTTGAAGCAAAGGATTTTTCGAACTCATCGTCACCTCCATGCTCTGATGAAAAAAGATCAACATGCATGGCCTGATGTTGGAAGACTTGAGTGTGATTCTTAAAGTAAATTTACCAAAGGGTGAAAACAAACCTGTGTTAGCAAAATATTCCACCAATTTGATATGCTGTTAGTTTTCCAAACACAAAAGGGGACAAAGGAAACAAATAATAGATTTTTTTTTTTTTTTTAATTCTAAACAATTTTGAAGACGGAACAAATCAAATAACAATCACATATCCAATGTTTCCTGCGTCTCTACTTTTCACAGCGGGAGAAGAAACCAGCCTGTTGTTGTGATCAGTCTGAGAGGAAACGATGTTCGCAGCATTATTTTTCTTACGCTATTTTTTTCGTTTGCTAAAGAAAAATTGAAGCTCCTGCATTCAAATACTGATGAATACATTGATGAACAGACATGAGGGCAGTATCAGCTCGGAGCTCCTCTCGTGTGGCGGAGGTACAAAGCATGACAGACGCTGCGTGCCACCTTAAAGGGCTCAAGCAGGTACTTCACATGATGGAGGACGACCGGTCTGAGCTGGAGGCGGGTGATAACGTGTGCATCTGCCCGGGCGATTGCGTCAGACTCAGGAACCCATGCGTTCGATCAGAAATTTACATTCTGTTGATGCACACAGTCCTCAGCACACACTCGTCTTCTCCCCTCAGAGTTTTCTAGAGAGTTATGTCTTCGTATCACCGAGCCTTTTGACTCAAACGAACTGAGATTTCTCCTGACAGACGGCTGCTGCTGCTGCTGCTGAGAGAAAGAGAAAGGTCAGCTCACGTGGAATGCATTATCATTCGATTCAGCCCCCATCCTCTTCTCCCTCCCAACATCCAGACCTCTAGCCTTGGATAAAGAGATGCACCCTAACTGAGGTGGTGTGTGGCTATTAAAAAAACACAACCATCATTGTTCATTTTATTCATTACCATTTTGATAACGCAAGGCTAGTCCCCCTGTGTCCCTAGTTCCCTTATGTGTGTGATGGATGGGGGGTTGGTGTGTTGTGTGGTTAACCTCATTCTGTCTCTGTCTCTTTGTCCCTCTTCCTTTCTCTTCTCTGTGTAAACCACAGACTGACAGTCGAAGCGCACAAAGTTTATCTTTTTCCTTCTTTACGCCTCGGCTAATGAGACACTGCCTGAAAAGTTTTTCAGGGTGTTCATGTTGGAATTCTCTACCGCTTCCCACTTTCCTGAAGCATGTCAGGGGCCCTGCAACCAGACTCTAAATTCCTTAAAGTGATCATTAGAATTTTCTGAAATGCCATAATGTTAGGATTTCGCTGGTAGTGGTATCGATACGCGGACACATAATTGGAGGTCTTCCAGCCGGCTGGTGTCACAGGAGCAAACTGGGTCGAGCAAAACAAAGAATTTAAATCACAATGCAGCAGAAAAAGTTTCAACAAAAGAGAAAGACATCTTTTATTCTTTTAACCAGAAAGCACTGATTTGATGATTCATAGATCAAGGTAAACCTCAACTTCTGGGTTCAAACTTTGCTAACTTTTACTGACTTTCTTCAGTGTAACACAAGTCCAAATCACTCAGTTTAAAACAGTGTAATGGAAATGTTTTAACAGCATCATGTAACACAGATTCTCCTGATATCGCTTTGTACCACTAGAGGCCCCTATAGTTGCAGCTGGGAGATGTAAAAGTGTATAGTTAGCTACTTAGTCTAGTAACTTAAAATAAAACTTAATAAAAATGTCAAAATGTGAAGAAAAGGAAATATTTTTACATCTATTTTCTTCAGGGCACATAAACAAATTAAAACTCACAAAACACTGTTGTCTTTCCACAATCACCTCTGATTTAGTCAGACTTAATTTTCTCTTCACACATCAAAATGTGAAATTATTCCAGTTTGGCATTTTTGCCTGCTGATAATGCAGCAAAACTCTCTCGCTCCTCTGTTGTTTTGCCTTCCTCCTCTCCCTGCCCGCTGCGTCTTCTTGTCCACGAAGTCACAGTCTTGAACGGAGCTCCTGTAAATCACCTCATGCTGTATCGCCGATCTTCAGACTGACCTCGATCTTGGAGGCAGTATTAGGTCCCAGTCTGGTGTCCACCTGACTTAGTCAGCTAATTAGCATGCAGCTCAGTTAGCCGTGGAGCTAACGACAGCTAGTCGCTTCAGCAAAAAATAGCTACTGCAAAGAATATCGGTATCAGCAGTAAGCAGTTAAACTGCCCCCTATAGTTTTGTAGCTGCCATACATCATATCCTCTGCTCAGTTTTGCCTGCAGTACTTTCTTTCAGCCTCCCTTTGAAGACATGACTTATTGTAGGTGAAGACACAATTTGTTCCATAATGACTTCCTTCACACCCTGCAGTACAACAGAGCCAATTAACTCCAGAGAAGGAAAAAAAAAGAATACGTAACATTTGTTGAGAGAGGATGGGCTGCAGGAGAAGGTGTTTCTCATGATGTGACTTGTGATGTCTGTATCTCAGCAGTCTTTGTAGAAAAGCCATTGATGGAGCTATTTCTGTCTGAGCAGATGGCAATGTTAGGAAGCGCAAACATACTGTAGGTATGAGAAATAACATGGGGGTGTTTCACTGTTATGACATTTCATCTTTCTAATGACGATTAAAACTGTGTGTGTCCAGCACATTTGAATATATAAACTCACTCGGAAGGAAAACAGTCCTGAAATAGAAGCGATTACTCATGTTCACATACACAAAATATATAATACAGACCGAAACATGAGATGAAACATATAACTCCTTGCAGGAACATAGCTGTATATGCTACATAGCAGAAACAGATCTTACAGGATGTGGTGCTCCTCTTAAATGTTCCTCACAGAACAGCAGCTTTTACATCGTGACTCCAAGTGCCATATCGTAGGCAACTGGACATGTTTCAGTTTGTTGAAGACATTTCACCTCTAATCCAAGAGGCTTTTTCAGTTCTAACAAACTGGAGGGGAGGTGGAGGCTTTTAAAGTCTGTGTGGGAGTGCACATCAGGGGAGCACTTAAAACCTGTGGCTACCCAAACTGGACCTTTGTCATAATCTCTAAAAGATCCAGAGCAGAGAGGAGGAGACGGACAAACATAACAACATCATCATTCCTTATGCCGCAGGAATATCTGAGCTGAACTAAGGACAAAACACCCAGGCATAAACAGAGTAATGTAGTTCATGCTGCTCTATGCAGCCAGGACTGCACAGATTTGTACAAAAACAACATAAACGAAGGACACAACACAGGAGGGCTGAATCCACGGGTCAAGACTCTGCTGTCCACATACATCTGGAGGAGCAAAATCATTCCTTTGTGGACAATAGAGGTGTATGAATCGTGACTCATCCCAGGTCAATAACCCGTGAGTGGTGAATCTCTAGTGTCATTAACTCAAATCAATTGAGTCCTACTATAATCAAATCTAAAATTATGAATAGCTTCATGCAGAGCCGTATACATAGCAAGCTCGTTGCCCACTAGCCGGCGAGTCGACACCTGAAACGCTCGTCATGGTAGCTCACGAGCCTGCGCCGAAAACACAGCAGCAGACTCTGAGCTCATATCTGCAACAAGTGAACCCACAGAACTTCCTACTATGTTAGTGGTTAAGAGACAATCAGCTAGACGAGTAAAATGATCCATCTATGTCAGACTGGAGCGACTGTCTTTGAACAGAGGTGGTGGCCTGTGACATCACCCTACAACACGGTAATGAGTTCCCTCCCCGGACAGCTTAACAACCATTCACACCTGGGCTCACCTTGCCACAACAACCCACATGAAAGCCAGTTGAGTCGACAACCCACAAGTGGCCCTAACGACTCTGAAACTCAGAGCTCACAAGGGTCCTTTACGACTCTGTAAGGACACTCCCACGCAGAGTTTAAAAGCCTGCAACTCCCATCCAGTTAGTTAGAACTAACGAAGCCTCGTGGAAGAGAAACTGAAACACGTGAAGATCTTGACCTGGATGACTGAGAACCTTCATCAACATATTATACACTGTGACCTTATCTTCCTGAATCATTGCTACTCGTGTATCTTTGTGAATCTGTGTTTTTCTGCCATTAAATGTTGTTTTAACATAATATTAAATCAGTGTCAGGTATCAGCAGTTGGTCTCAGTGCCCACTTAAAGGATGTTATTAATGCAGGGACATCATAACATGGAGACAATAACACAGACTACATTCTAAATACAGAAATGGCCGAATGCAATGATGCTTATAGACAACTGTTAAACTACATATGAGGTAAATTAAATTGTAAGTAACCATAGCAACCAGTTGACAGTGTAGGTGAAACAGAACAGACCCTTCACAGGTGGATATAAATACATAAATAGACCATCTGATATGACAGTGAGAAAAAGACAATCAGGCCTCTACTTTTTTTTTGTTTCTTTCACTGACATGATGGGTGGCAACAGTGTTCGACGCTGCAAAATTAACATAGATCAACAAAAAAAGCAATACTTTCTTTAGACATGGATTGTTACAAATGCTTTGCTGAAGACTGTCTCGGACTTCGGGTTAATTTCTCCTGGGGCAGGGCGCTCGGTCTGAAGCCATCTGTAAAAATTCAAGAAGCTTAACAGGCCCTTGTGATTTTACCTCTAAAGGAAGGCAAGAAAAAACACCACTGTAATGAGCAGGCTGCTCAGTTTAATAATCACTGACTAAGGAATCATTTTCATGATGAAGGACACTTAAGCAGAATTCAACAAAGTGCTTCTCATGAGGTAAAACATTCTGGAGGGTTGTAGAAACGATAGTGAGACTGACTGTAAAATGAAAGAAGAAAAAAGATGAAAACTAAAAGCCCCGCCTCAGAGTCATGGCTTCAAAACGTGGAGCATCTCAGCTCGGTGTTTTGTTGTCTGCAGGAGGTTTGACAGTGAATTTGTCCGAGTGCGAGTTTGGGCAGTCTGCTGTGACTTATTTGGGAAAAGTGGAGGAGGGCGTACAGGTCCGCCATGTTCAGGCTACAGTGGAGAGCATCACCTCCCAAACTGGGTCATTATTTGGTGATGGTTGATTATTATCAAGGCTACTATGAGAGGTGTTCTGCTTTGGCCTCTCCTTTTGACTGACCCACTGAGTCTAAAGGTGAGATTCGAGTGGTCAGTGCCTTTCAGCCGGCGCCTGTCCTTGCTGCACCTGGTTATGACCCGCCATTTAAGTTAGCTGACGATCCAAGTGAAACTGGTGAGGGTGCTGTCTTCCTCCAGAGGGATTCTAATGGGGTGGAGCATCCCACATCTTACTTTCTGATGAAACTAAATTGTCACCAGAAATGGTATCCAACCATTGAAAGTTTAGATCTGGTCTTCTAGTGTTCCTGTGATCGTTAATACGGATCATGAATCCCCTCGTCAATCTGCAGACTAAATGTTTTATCTTTTAGTGCAGGTGATGGAAATACAAGACAGAATGTCAAATAAGGAAAGAAACTGTGGGCAGGCAATCAGTGTCACTGTTGACATAATGATGATGGTGTTTCCTCAAGCTCTAAAACATTTATGAAAGTGGACAGCTTTGGGTTTCATCACAAGGCCTGTTTGTTACCAGGACTTGCAGACTTTGGATGTGTGTCCTCTGACTAGCTGTAAGCATGAATATATTTGCAATAGTAACATTTGCAGATGTCATTATAAACTGATACGAACTGAGGCTGAATGGCTGGAGTGACCTTGTCGACACCGGTCCAGTCTCAAATTATATCACTGAACACACCTTGGTGCATTTTTGGTTAGAGAAATGTGTCATACAACATATGCTTTAAGTTAAAGTCAAATCTGTCTGGCAAAGAAGTTTTTAAAGATTCCTGTTAACCGTGTTCAGGGTCTGTTTACTTAAGCGTGAGACGTCAGGAGTACCATGCCCTTCAGTTAGAAAAATAAACTCACAGCTCTGCGACGAAAAATGAGATGCTGACATGGTGCTGGTAATAACTGGTCTGCTATTTAATACTGTCTGACAACTTTCTACAGCTGAGCAGTCCTGTCACAGTGTGTCCTGCTTTTCCGGAATTTTATGGGATTGTCAAAGAAGGAACCATCTGCACCAACTGCCAGCACATTTTCAAATGTGTTAAACTGCCGTACAGCTTGCGGCTGCAGTTTCCACATGGGTAGAGGTGTGGATGGGCATCATTGAGCTGTGTCATTTCTGATCAGCATTCATACAGCTTGAATATGCATGATTCTGCTGTGACCCAATGCGACACTGTGTGCCCTCTGTTCTGGTGACAAGTGTTGACTCAGTCAGACAGCCTGCTGAGGAATGCTGTGGAAGTCAACCCTTTATTTAACCCTGCTAAATAAATAGCTGCACCATGTGAAATCACCACCATGTGGACTGTGTATCATGACTATATCAATGTGAGATATCCTTCCCTTAACTTGGAGTCAACCAGTTGTGTTCAGGAGGGAAAAATAATTGCAGTAGTAATCTGACCCTAAGTAAATCTTATAGAAACAGTTCACCAAGATATGAAAATTGAGTCATTATCTACACATCCTCATGCTGATGGAAATGCATTCAACTACACACCTGAAGTAGCTTGGGACTTGTTGTAAAACATAAAAAGCAGAGATTAAAATTTAATGGCAATAAATCAATTCCTTAATTTGCCATCCATTGGCCGCGCTGCTATCATGGCTTCAGATGACAATGACGAAGATAAACGATGGATGTTGACAGGAAAGACATTTACTAAACGCTGTTAGAGAAGGCCAAAGACACTGTTTACTTCAAAATTCATGGTTGCCGGTAGACTGACAGGGTGCTGGCAGTTTAACAGATATCTGCAGCTCCTTACTGGTCAGGGGAAAAGAAGAAAGTAGACCAGAACCCGCCTGGGGACAAGTAAAAGCCACTCTTGATAAATGCCTACCCATTGCTCATAACAGTCCACAAAACCAATTTGAAACCCCCAGCATGGTGCCATGATACATCAGGGTAATTTGACGTAACCAATTTAAAGTGTCATTGTGGCGGAGTGATGAATGGCACCCATCTTGACATGGTGGGTGAAAACGGTGAAATACACACGTCGTTTGTCTCACCTACCTGCCGAGGACCGACCTGCCCTTCGTGACGGGGAAAACTCCCCAGTTGAGCAAAGGTGAAGACGTTACATGTCAAAGAGACGCTGGACAGATAACCTCAGCATATCTGTATGAATCTGGTCCGTTGGGTGTTATTTAGTTCATGCTTACCTGATGTGTGTTGTTCATTTCATGATGATTTGGATTTAGGTGATTTGCAGCCAATAGAATTAACAGATTTTGTGTATTAACTGTTTGGACAATGAAAAAGACAGAAATGCATAAACGAAAATATTTGTGGTTAATGTCTGTTAAAATGTGTAAATCAATTGTAATTGTTCATGTCATTATTTATCATTGTGTAATATATTGTTGATCTGCATTCTTGCTGTCTCAGACACTTGATAAGCTGGTGTTTTAAGAGGTCATGTGTGAAGTATCTAAGCTTTACTTTTAGAAAATTGACTTTCTGTCTCGTTAATCCCAACTCCTATATGTTCCAAGAGTCTTAAGTGTGAGCAAACTTGTTTTCTTTAAATGAGGGTCTATTTAACAGGACTGAATTACCTAGATAATCACTTGCAGTGTTTACCTGCTTCATTAACAGTCACTTCAGTTGCAAAACTTCTTTGTTGTTCTGGTCATTACAGGGGTTTGTACCTCGCTTTAATGCCCTTAATTTTTACAGGGTCACTCTTATACAATATTTATAATTTATTCATTGCCCCCATTATGAGGATAACTTCATCTGGCACCAGTGTGTCTCTAACTCAGCCTCAGTTCGAGGCGACCTGCCACTTTAAAATGGTGCCTTAATTAAACTTACAGTACACAACACCGATTTTCCCAACTATCATTGAGAAACTGGCAGAACCAGAAACTTTGAAATCATTTGATACGTGATTAGACTTCTTACTGGCTTTGAAGAGGACGTTCAAAAGTTAACCACACAGGGAGAAAGCACTCCTCTCCTGTTTGAATGTGCCAGTTTTTTTTTTTTTTTTCATCTACACAGCGTTCTCTAAAGATCTGAGCAGACCTTCATTATCTCCAAGATAATGACTGCCACAGTGACTGACAGTCATTTTCTCCTAGACGGGCTGACAATAGCATCTTTTTTTCTGCAGTTCAGACAATAAGTGTTGTTTTTTTATTTTTTTATTTTAGAACTACTAGAACTTCAGCCTACACAATGATTTAACTGACAACCTGACTGTCAGAAGAGAAGAGAGGAGGGGACAGAAAGTAAGTGGGTGAGCCATGAAGAAAAAAGACACAACAAATGGTTCACTTTAAGACAATGTCTTAACTTGCACTGTTAAGCCCACTAGTAAATAATATCCTCTCGTATTTTCATACATGAAATTTCATCTTGCACTCATCCTGCAACATTGATGCAGACTGCCTGCTCCCTCCTGCATTAGAGGAAATATATCCCACCCCCGCCATATTAGCTTTGCCTCCTGCAGGATCGACTTCAGCCCTGTAGTCCAGACCTTTCAGCCTGAGGCCAAACCCTAACCAGCCTCTGCTGAAGGCTTGGCACTTAAAAAGGCCTTTTGTGGTGTCTGTCTGTCTGGCAGCCTTTGGTTGATGCTGCTGGATTTCTTATTTATGCAAAATGATCATGTTTTATTAGTAACAAGTGTGTTAATTAGAGTACTTTTACACACACACAATCGCACAAACACCTATACTGAGCGTACAGTTACTACCAGTCATGCCTTCCATCATCATTTCCCATCTCCATTGTGTATTTGCAGCCCGCTTGCTGCAATTTATGTTCTCATTTCTTTATTTGGATCCCCGTTAGCTGATCCCTTAATGACCATTAATATCCTCAGTACTCAGAGCAAATGTTAATTCTGAAGGAAGTATATAAGAGACGGCACATCATTAATGAATCAACACTGCGTTCACAAGTGAGTCATTAAAAAAACAAAGCATACCATTTTAGGAAGATCTGTAATAAAGACAATATCTAAAGGTTCCAGGTGGATGAAAAGAAGTTTATACCAGTCGCATCAACAGTGTCTTTCTTTGTGTCTCTTTCAGCTGAAATGTTTCCTCTTTTTAAACCTTGAGCTTCACCTTACATAATGATTTCTCAGCCTCATGGAGATCTATAAGCATCCCAGATGCAGAAGGACAGCAGCAAACAAAATAGAGGAAGACATCAAAACAGAGGAATCGATCCGATCTCAAAGCTGTCGCGACCAGTCTGAGAAAGTTGCAATGCAATTAACTGCAAGGCTGCCTGGGATGCCACTCTGAGTGTGGCTTGAAGGCCTATTTCTCCTCACCTATACTGAACAATAAAAAGTTTTTACTTTCCTTTGCAGAGACAATGTCCTGGTTACTTGTGATAATCCACAGGCCTTGCTGTCACACTTTTAATAGGATTTTATAGATATATTTATTCCCAGTACCACTGAAATAAAATCTTCTCATTAAGATTTTTGTTGTCGATGTTTGTCGGAGGAATATCATGGAGGCATGTTAACTAAAGAGACGGGACACGATAGCAACAAGATCTTTGATTAGAAAGCAACTCTGTCTTTGCACATATTCATTTAACTGTGAGTCTTTTTCACAATATGTTAACACATTCTGAATAATCCCCATTTTATATGTATTTAACCACAGTCTGCATGTACTGTCTACTGTATCCCCAACTCTTATGTCTTCTGCCACCAATTCTCAAAGTGAAATCCTGTCAGTGCCTTCACTGGTGTTGTTTGCTTATTTATGCAATCACCAGTTTCCAACAGATCATTTTGCATAGTTATTAATCAAACTCAGTGTTGCTGAAACTCATTGTGTTTATGTCCTTCAACTAATCCTTGCATCATTTCATTTAATTCTCCAGCTGAAGTAAAGATATTTATTCTCCCACTCGCCTGCCGCCCTCAACGAACAGCCAATGTCAGCACCTATTACAAATCCCCACAAAGCCTTTACCACAGGAAAGGTGATTAATTAAAGCAATTAAGGCAATGACGGTTTCAATTAAGGCAGTTATGAGCTCCGAGTTGAGTGGTGCAAGAAGGGCCTTTGGGCGAGATAGAGGTGGCACAATGAGAGAATATGACCAGCCGAAAATAATGAACAAATGAGGAGGGCTACCTGATGGAAAGTAGAGAGATAGAGAAGGAGGGCGACAGGGAGCGATTCAGGAAAAACTGAGAAATTAATTGCTTTGTAGTTCATCTGTTTCCTTCTTCCTGCAGCTGTGATTGTGATCATTCTATAAAGCAACATATTCATTCCAGCCATAGAGACTGTGTGTGTGTGTGTGTGTGTGTGTGTGTGTGTGTGTGTGTGTGTGTGTGTGTGTGTGTGTCCATGTTCATCTGCAGTTGTGTGTTTCAGTGAGTGTAGGTGCTCGACATAATCCATTGTCTGTCCTGACGTTGAAGAGGGTTTGTTTTTGTGAAACTAGCGTCTGATTCTGACGGAGGAGGACGATAATGTAATAGTTGCCACCAAGATGACTGAGTTAACAGTCTGATGAAAGCACTTGCATGATTGATTGAATTGACACCTCCCCATGATAATTAAGTTTGGATTAATTAAGGATAGTACCTATTCTAATTATCCTGAAAGAGAGGGCGACAGGGCACAAACTAAAATCGTCCTGCTTTTTTTGAAATATCATATCTATTTATTAATTTTCCTCCCAGCAGGTTGGGGTGAGTTGCTGCACCAAGTGAAGGAGTTTAATTATCTCCGCGTCTTTTATAACTGAAAGACCGAGATCCTGGATAGAAGCTGCTGAAATGAGCTCCCTCTGTGGGGTGACTGCGTTCAGAGATGGGCTAAGAGCTCAGACTCAGAGGGAGCTCGGAAGAGTAGCTCCTTTGCGTCCAAAAGAGGCAGTTGAGATGGTTCGGGCACCTGATTTGGATGTCCTCCAGGGCACCATTCTTGGGAGGTTATCCAGGGACGTCCAAATGGGAGAAGACCCAGAACTACTGGGAGGGATTTCATATCTGATCTGGCTTGGCAACAGCTCAATATGCTCTTTGAGAAGCTGGAGAATGTTGCTGTGGAGAGACTTCAGAAATATCCTTCTTAGCCTTCTATTCCTGTGGACACGTGAAACAAAATGGAAAGATTTGTCTTGAATGTATTCATGCTGACCTGGGATTAAGATTTGTTGTCATGGTTTGAGTTTGTGGTTCAGTAATTTCCTGTCGTATCTTGAAGTCCTACCTCGTGTGTCTTGTTTCACTTTCCACTATCTCCCTTTTTCTGTGATCCCGATCTTCTAATGTGTTCACCTGTTTGCCATCAGTGTAAAACTGTAAAACAGTGTGAATGTTTGGTAGAAGCTTATTTACGTTTCATATTCAGTATTCTTGCTTAAGTTCTTTAAAAGATGATAATAAAAGTTACATTTTTTTTTTAGAATTCAATGAAAGACTGATTGGTTAAAATGTCTGTTGTTGCCAGTTTTTCTATTTGTTCCTTGAGGAGGACAGCAGACCTGGACCGGCTCCCAGCTACAAAATCAACAACTTGGAGACAGAAGTGCAGTCTCTGTGCGACGGCCCGCTCTAAAAACCAGACTTTGAATGTATCACAGAAACCATTGCCATCTATGAAAGCAATTATCTTGTCTGCTACCACTTTTCTTTGGTCAGAATGGGAATTTGAAAATTGGAGAAACGTAATAAAGTATCTGTCTGGACCCAAACATCTTACAGCAGTTACAGGCTTAATTCTGTAAACTCTCTTGATGATTTCACTCTAACTGTTGGTACATCACTGTGCAGAGACACAATCCAAGGCTTCAGAGGCAGCTTTTTGAAACTAAGGACTGCTGGGAGTACCTGACTTGATTGAAGGGGACTTTTTTTTCTGTGTCCAGTACATGTCCATGATGTCACTCTCCATGCTTGTGTACTCCTGATGAATTATCCTTTGTATATTCTGAAGCTGTAACACAACCATCCAGATTATTGTGCTCAGAAAGTGTTTGTGTGCTCATGTTGTAAGAGCCTGGTGGTGCTTTCATGAGATTTAATCAGAGTTCCCACTTTGTATGAGGTGCACATAGTTGCACTTAAAACACCCTCTACATACATCAGATTAAAGGCAGCAAAGGGACTACTTATACTGCACTGTACCATTTACGCCCTGTCCTGCTGCCTGCAGATGGATTCAAGGTTTTCTGAAACAGAAATAGTCCACAAGCAGCTGTGAATGTCGGCTCTTGATAAGGTGATATTAACCTTTTACCCAAGTACACGTGCTTAACTCTTGGGTGTTAATGTAATTCAAATCAGAGCACATATGTATATATGTAAATATTATGTGTAAAGACAAAAAAAATCCTACTTAATACATGCACATGGCATTAACTTGTTTCAAAGTGTTAATACCTGTCTGTCCGCGGAACATACCGGCCTGCGTGCATCTGTTCACAGCTACTTATGCATTAATGTGACTGTCAGGCAAGGCGAGAAAAAATGTATGCTGTGAGTTCACACATTTTCTACAATTGTTCACGTGGAAATGTTAAGCACAGTACAACATTAGCCTGGGTTTGATAATGTGTTTGTCTTTCTGTGCGTGTTGGCACCGTGAAGACAGGACGACTGCTGGTACGTCCTCAAACCTCACGCGCCTCTTCATGTGTAAAAGATTGATTATTTGACCAAGGAAGCAACTAAAAAATACCCATGAGTTGGTGTTTTATAGTGTGTGCATGGAATGGTGCAGATTGTTGTGTTGTGCAGCAAACAAACTAAAACAACAGTGTAGGTTGAGGAGGATGGAGAGAGAGTGAGAGCAGCTGCCTGGATACGGTCTTATTTATACTTGTTTGCAGCCCAGATGTAACTGAACAGACTTCACAAGTTTGAAACATAAAAACAAAATAATCCACTCAACTTTCCTAACATCTTGCAAGAGAAAAATGCATGTTTACTTGCTATGTCTTCGACATAGAGTCCGACACTAATGGAGGAAGTTGGCAAATGTGCTAATTGATTTCAGGCTCATTTGTGTTTCGCTCCCAAAAGTGAGATCACGTGCATTAACATTTGTACTCAAGTTCTCTTTTCCCCGCTCCTCTCTGAAACGCTACATTCAGAGAGCTTCAGTCATAGGTCAACATTGGACCACATGAACAAAGGACAAAGATACGTCACCTCTGTTGATTGCAGCTGTTGTCAGGTTGATGAATGGGAGTAAAGACACAATCCATTTTTAATAACAAAAGTAAAGGAAAAAGGAATCTCTGAGTTCTGGTCATGTTGGAGAACCCCCAGCAGCAGAAAGAACATATTGTGTGTTTAAAGTCGAGACCTATTCTATCCAGACAATGTATAAATTCTTCCGAGGCTTGTTGGATGTTGTCATTCAGTGTGTTTTAAACATTGTGGAGACACAAACCGGCTGCACATACAGTTATTGTATTGATTCAGGTCTCTTCAGGAAAAACTGCTATTGACGATGGAATCAGAGGTGAATAGTTGTATAACAAAAGGTCATGGATCTGGGTTGCTAGTATGTGGGCAAAATCCAAATACCCATCACTCATTTACTCTTTGCAGCAGTACTGTATGCCACACAACCTCAAGATGTGAAGAGATGTGTTGGCATAAAATATATATCAACTAATTAATAAAAGTTGCTTATGAACACGATTAATAGCAGACTAGTTTGGCATGCTTGTGTGAATCTGTGCATGTGTCATGCTGAGATACTAAGGGAAAGCAGTGCTACAGTGAGGTGCAGATTTCCGTGACATCCGAATCTGTCTCGTTGATAATGGATGTGGGGTTGAATGTCTTAAAATACCCTCAGCTGGGACAGTCGGCAGAGTTATTAGTGCTGTCTTTGACTGGCCTGAGAAATACAGGAGTTATAATTCCCTCACACCAGCTGGCGACCAGGCTCCCCAGAGTGCTCATAGTCACACATGCAATGTCAGGAGGAGAGGAAACCAGTCACACACACACACACACACACTCACACACACCCATCCTTACACTTACATAAGTGGAAACCAAGAGAATGTATACATGCCCACGCATCGACCATCTGTGAAGCGTTCAATGTCTTCTAGCCCTCTCAAATGATGCTCTGACAGATTTAGTCCTAGTTTGTGCAGATTTATTTATTATTTTTTTTAATCTATTTTTAATTTTTTGCCTGCGTCACTTCTGGTCTACAATTTGGGAAGTGACATCACATGTTGGTGGGTGAATGAGAAATGCTCTCATTACCATGGCAATGCAGAGGTGAAACCATAACACCAATTATAGCTGAGAGTCCTGCAATTAAGATGCAGCAAACTTTGATTGGTTGGAGGGAGGTACACAAAACAGGAGATGGAGTGTTGTGATGCATGGCAGGACAGACAAGGACGTGCACAGTGTTTGAAATGCGCGGCTCTGTAAGTTGGGCTTGAATAAGGTTTATAACAGGTTTGAAATAGCCTCTTAATTAGATCCAACAGCTGGCTCATGGAGCAAAGCAAGGTAAATGCATCACCATTATGAAACATAGCTTCTGCATGTCCTCTATGCAATATGCTCTGCAACTCATACGACTAATAGGTGCTATAATGTGCCACTTGCACATTCAAATTTGAGACAAAATCAAAACACAACCTGCCAGGTGTAATGTTTCAAGCATCAGCAGTGTTGCTGTTACATGTAGGTGCTGTGTAATCCCTCATTAAAGGGAAATTTTACATGGGTGATTCACAATCACAGCATGCCGTGAACAGCTTGTCTGACTGCAAATTCAGCTGCACTCCTTGTGGAAAATAAGGCAATAATGACATTCATTATACTGCAGCTAGGAAGATGTGGGGTGCAGGCTGCTAAATCGATGCCTGCTCAGTAGGAGAGTGTTAGGTGTGACACATAAGAACACAGGGCAGGTTTTTAAAGCTTCTCTAAGATTAAACATAATGTGAGACTGCGGCCCCCTGGCTCCTGTGGTTGCCTGTTACGAGAATGGAGCCTCTGTAGAGCTTTATACTGTACATGTAAGAGCATAATTCTAACTATTCTTCTATAGCTCAGAAGTTATGGTTATATATCACAATTACTACTGCTGCTAAGGAAACTGTTACTCTGATTGTGTCCATACTGTTTTTTCCCGCCCAAATAAAGTGCAGGATTTATACATTCTCCCGTAAAATAAAGGAATAATGGAAATTCTGATCTGAAAAGATGTGGTAAATGTAAGCACCAGCTGTGAAAATTGATTTTCTGAAGCATCTACAGATTATTTACTCGCAAAGCCTCCAACACCTCAAATTCCATCCTACAGACTAACAGATTAAAGACAGCGACCGTGCACGTGCTCACATATCTGCCTCAGGGCTCAGTTGCCAGCATTGCAAGGTTTTAAGACACATATCCCACAATGAATCAAAGAAAAAGGTAAAAAGATAGATATTTACGTTGAGCAGAGCCTGATGCCTGCCCACAGATACTGTTACAATAGTTTCCACTGGGCTCTGACCTGCCATTGTATCCAGCTGTGCCACATAGAAAGTCTGACATGAGGACATTGTTAGAAGAGAAAGCAACTCAGTTCAAGCCTCCACTGATCAAATTTGACAAAGTATGGCTGCCACGCACTCATAATCTTTCATAACTACAGCCTTGAGACATTTACGTAAAGTTGGAACTGTAGAGAAACACAAAATGTCATTTGTCAGCTTGTCAGCCGTGACAGCTGAATAGACAGCGAGCCGCGAACTGCCGAATTGTGGGAAATACATTACCGATGCTTTAACGCGACTGCAGTATGTTGTTCACTCTGCACCGAGGCTTAGTGCACACACACACACACACACACACACACACTTCTGCCACTTGCGAGGTGATGTGTCCATTGAGTTATTTCCCTTCAGTTAACTTAATTCCATCCTTAAATTCAAAAAGCAGGCTGGAACCATTAAAAGCAAAGCACTGGTGCTGAAAACAGACATTACGGCTTACAGCTCAGAGAAAATTGACTCACAATCAAGCCGCACCTAATCCATTTTGAACCGTCAAGGGTTAGCATTCTTATCGCCTAGCAGAGACGAGAGCAGCCCCTTTTGGGATTGGATGGATGTATGAGTGTCCTGCATCACAGCGTGCGCACACATTTTTACATGCCTTGTTTCCGCGTGCATGTGTGCGACTGAATTACTCAAGGTATCCAGTTGTAGCATGTGACCTTTTCAGGCAAAGCACCAAGTCTGATGGATATCGCAGCAGGAAAAAATACCCAAGTCAGTCACTGTATCTTTATCATCCATTTTACTTTCTTTCCCTAATCCCATCCTGCATATCTTCTCCCTATCGATCTCCTCCTGCCCATCAGTCCCTCTCCTCTTTTTCTCTTCATTTGTTTCCTCACTTCCCTATTCCCCATCCACCCCTTTCAACCTCCACATCGCCTTATCATTATTTCGTCTCTCTCTCTCTCTCTCTCTCCCCCCTCCACCGTCTCCGCCTGCTTGACTGACAGTGCAGACATGCCGAGGTAAATTGGGATGTAGCCGCAATGACAGGCCCTTTGTATTGATTTGTTCATCTTCATCATCCATCATGGTGTCCACGCAGGGCTCAAACGCACACTTACAAACACATGTGCACTCACACACACAAACACACAGCGCTCGCAGCAAGAGGAAGCCTGTCCAGGTCCCAGGCCTAGTAAACTAATCACATTACCTTGATGGAGTGGACCAGTGAACCTCGCAAGGCCGCAGTGCTGGAGAGAAAATGAGAGAATAGCTTCTGTTTCTGTCACTGCTTGGGCTGGTGTTGAAACAATAAACAAGATGAACAGGCATAAAGCAGGTTCAGCTGCTCAGTGAGCAATGGAGATGTGCATTGCTTCCTCCGTCTTACTTTCTCTGTTTATCGGTGGTAACTGGTTATTGTTACGGCTGTGGTTGCAGGCATTGTTCTTCATCTTCTTTGTTCACGTCTTATTGCTCTAAATGCATACTAAAACACTGATTCAGTCAGCTTACAGGCTTGAACCTTACTTCTAGTGTGAGTGATATACATATTTATGAAGAGATGAACTTACCTACTAAAATACAATCTGCTGACACGAGGTTAATCTCATTTTAGAATGGTTCAACAAACAATCTTTTTAGGGCTCAGAGGCACACAATGATAATTGAAACTTTCAGACGTACCCCATTTGAATTCTGCCTTTGCAGGTGGAAGTGCATATGAACCACAAGCTGCATAAATCAACAAATCCTCACAGCTTAACAACTGCATAGATACATTGTTAACCACTTGCAAAACAAAATGCCTGGACATACAATGACAGAATAGGGGTAAGGGTTCCTGCCAAAGAATTCACATATGATTTCTGTGGTTGGGTTCAGGCATCAAAACGACTTGGTTACAGTTGGGAACTAAAACCACTCCAACATGTGTTTGAATCCAGATGTCACTGAACATCATGTAGCCCCTTTCATTCGCTCCTTCCATGTGACCTTAGCAGCTCCCTTCTCAGCGATCAGTCGTCACCGGTCAGTTTGTTACATGTGTTACATACAACCTTTCTGCACAAACCACTGGTCAGTTTGACATTTCTACACGTGTATTCAAGCTGTAGCTGCCACCCTGCAGGAGCCACTGATGTGAACAAGAGAGTAAGGTTTGAACTTTATGTTCTTCTAAAGTCTGCTCCATATTCTACTGTTATCCTTATTTTAGATATAGAGCTGGGAATGGTTTGAGGTTTGTTTTTTTTGTTTTTTGCTACAGGTGTTAACAACATACCTGACTTAAATTACTGGCAATAAATGAATATGAATAATTATAATGCCACAGTGGAGAAGGGCTGTATAAGAAACTTGGCCCAAAATCTAACAACCTAAATTCATAGAATGTGTTCAGTGTGTCAGCTTTTCTATAGTTTTCGACTTTAATAATGCAGACAAACTTTTCTTGGTATTTAGTAATAAACTGAATATGTCTCAAAGATAATAAGAAATTCAGCTTTCTTTATTACAATGAAAACTAATATTTGACCTTCAAAATAGATCCAAACATTTATAATGAAAATCTGTGATGCGTCTGAAAGCTAATAAATGAAACTGAGTCGAGATTATCTCTCTACAAATACAGTATTTCTAATGCAACGTGGCCACGGTGAGCTACAGTTGCTAATGGCACCAACCAATTTTAAGGCAAGAATTTCCAGGTAAGTGGTATACAGCAAAGCTAAACTACTCAGAAAATCAGCTCTGAGTAGGTCTTTCTTGTTATACGTCTTCTGTAAGAGGCCAGTAAACATCAATCGGATGACCTGCAGGTCAAACGGAATCTAGATGTCTTCAGTTAAGATCTCTGAAAAGTGAAGGTGTTTGAAGCGTACTTGTTCATACAGAATCAAACTGTTTCTATTACAGACAACTGCTGTTGAACTGTAGTCACTGAAATACAGATGGATGTTTTTAGGTTTGACATCAGTGCTGTTTCCTACAATTATACAAGAAATCAGAATAAACATCTTGTCACAACCGTCATACAACTACTGCGTAATAATACATAATTGCAAGGTATTTGTGGAAATGATAATATATGCTACTATGTATATATCACATATAAGTGTGAGTTTAGTATGACACATTTTATTCAGGCAGTGAGATCTCTTGGCAAGAGCTACAAAGAAAATGAGCTGTCTGTCTCTAACCCAGACACAGCCCTTGTGCCAAAAGTGTATTTACTGTCACTCTCATCTTCTGTAAATGATCGCCATCTATAAAGATTTCATTGAGAAGGGACCTTTGGCAACCCTTCAATTACTCTGTGTGTTTTAAGAGTGTTTCTCAGTGAAAAAGCCTCCAAACCATGTGACACGAGAACAACGTGGCATCTTTCACCTTCACACAGAAAAGACAGGATAAATGTACGATAATCTGAGAGCTGAAATTGCAGCGCTTAGTGAAGTCGTAAGGTTAAAAACTGAACTTTATGGTCAGCATCTAAGAAACTATTCGAATGTGTCAGTGGAAGTAGCACAATGAAACAATCAGAGACCCTGATTTGAGTGATGTACAAAGACGTCTGAAGGCTGAAGCGGAAAGGTTGCTCAAGGTTACAGAAGACGTGACACAAGGCCACCGTGTGAAGGAAAGGGTGAGTAGCAGTGGGACAGTGATGATTAGATTGTCTGAAGCAGATAGAAACCTTGAAGGATAGAGACAGATGTGAGCACATGAAAGAAAATATCAGATTCACTCTGAATCTGTAAAGAATAAAACGAAGCAGGGATTACATTGAAAATGTGCTTCCTTCGGCTTAAATAATCAGATATGAGCTGAGGCTGTGCTGGAAGGAGCTGACTGATCTTACCAACAAACGATAGATGGACTGATGTTTTTGTGAAGCATGCTAATATTGATGGCAAACTTATAGTTATTTAGAATTACACTTTTGTTTTTAGTTTTTAGATTTGCACAAGGCTCTATGGATGGTAAAGTTTGTTGCTCGGACATTGTGCAGAGTGAATTTGATGGAACAGCATGAAAGTGTTGACACTCAGAGTCTGCGTCAGATGAATCTTGCAGATGCTGGTGATCTCATGACGGTCCATTTACCATCTCCAGCAGGTTGACATAACTGATTTGGAATAAGAAATATCAACAACCAATTCATGGATTGACATTACTGTCACCTCCATCTGGTCAGAAAGCATTCGTGTCCATTCATCTGCAAAACTAATTCCCATCAGCCTTCACTTTGCCTTGGACAACCCAATCGCCAAAATGCATGTTGGCAAACATGTTAAAGCTTACTTCCATTCCGTTCCATCGCCACAATCATGGCTGGAAAATGTCACGAACAAAGTGGAGAAACAAAATCTCCCTTCCAGCACTTCTTAATCTCACTTAATACCTCACTCTCTCAAGCTTGCATGACTCTTAAAAATACTGAAATATAAAAAAAATGACTGATTGTAATTTTATTCATTATGTTCAGCACAATGTCTTCATCTCAATTACAGAGTTCCTGGATTCTTGACATCACCATGAGTTTGCAAAGCAACCACCTTTGACTGTAAGTAGTTCAGCCAAGAACGTAACACTCTGTCAAACTACAAACTGTCCTTTTTTTACAGTGAGGTCTCTTTACAGCCTGGGAACATGGGAGCTGTTGTATTCATGATAAAACAACCAAGATAAGTGCTTTATCTGATGTGACGCAGGTAGAAATGTTTATGGATGAGGTCATGTTTGAAATGTTTATACGCGGTATGTTTGGTCACGTTCGCCTTTCCCTTCCTCACCATCTGACTGGGTTTAAACCGTGTTTGACATTTTTAAGGATAATAAAGTACAAAACCTTTTTGACATTAAAATGCTGAAATGTCACATATTACATCGTTAGCGTTTACCACAGTGTCTTTTAAGCAGTTGAGTGGGAAAACATGCAACACTGCCTTGGATACACACTGACTGAAACACAGAAATAAACTCCCTCTCTCTCTCAGACAAAACATTTGTAGCAAAATGACAGCTGCCCTGTGGCTTTCTGTTGGACTTGTATAAGGGTGACAGAACACTAGTCTCTGTTCTGAGTTGTCTGCTCACACCATCACACTCACCCTCTGATAGATGTACTCACACGCAGGCAAAGCAGACACAACACACACACACACACACACACACACAGCTCTCAGTGTGTCTGTTATGCCCCCCTTTGACCCATCACAAACTCAGAGAGCAGGAACAAACTTGAAGCTCATCATTTTGTTTGAAATGGCAGCTTTCGGTCCAACATGCTGTCAGAATAAGTGCAAGAAGACAGACTGTGCATATGTTTAATGTCAAAACACACATTTCAGGAAAGCAACCATGGAGGTTTATACATTAAATATGTGTAATTCAAGCTGAGTTAACAAAAGTGCAGGACCGGGAGGACAAAGAAGCTGCTGACTGGCCACTTGTCAATGTGTGTAACTAAATTAAAACATGCTTCCTGAGGTACATATGCATCAGATAAAGTCGCTGTTTGACATTTGTTCAGATGGGTATTTGGATTAGCTGGAACTGAGCATACATTGCAGACAGAGCTGTGTTCTTTTTCTTTATTTCCCATGAGACAACAACAGTCTGCTGATTTCTCATCGTGTTTCCTTAAAGCAGAGACTGTATTTGAATAAGTAAAGTTGTTTCTTTGAGGTTGTTCCATGTTTTCCCCGCTGGTTTCCTCCAGGAGTTTCCTTTACCTTTCATGTTTCTGTGTCTGCAATGACAGCAAACATTTTGTGTAAAATCCTTTTTTCTCTCCTGGGTATGTCATTTTGCATATTCCCGATTTAAGGGAACTGAAAGCTGTTTGGGTGTAATGGCTAGTAACCGGCACTGAAGCTATAATAGGTCTCTTACAATGTCTCTCACACATCGACACATACAGAGACGAAGAAATCAAGATACGCATCCATGAAGCTCAAACATCTCTTATGGCACCCTCCATTAAATGCCTCCATATAAACATGTCGTTTCTCCTGAGGCACGAATGCCTCTGATGTTATTCACACAGTATCCTCAGCATGTGCAGTTATCAATGTTTATGTCATCCCCGGGGTGGTTTCCTTCTGTGGTAATGTCAAAAATATATAATGCAGCGAAAGCAAGGATATAAGAACCAACACACACACTTGCACACTAACATACACACACACACACATACAAACACATAAACATGCACAGAAGTCTTGTAAGACTGTCCAAAGCTTTTGGGGATATCGCAACCCTAGACCTTACCCCAAATACTACTTGCAAGACCCTGATCAAGTGTCAACCCTACAATTTAAATGATAGACATCTCGGGGACTGGAGTTTGTCTCAATTTAGAGGGTGAGTCCCCAAAATTTGACACTGATGTCAGATGTAAGTCCCCTCAATGTAGGTAACACATGTCCAACACACACACACTCATGGTTTCACACACTTGATTAAGTAAAACAAAACTAATCTCCCTCATGACGTCTATTACTGAAGAAAACAGATGAACATTTACTTCATAAAGTTCTTCTTTATGTTCTTTGTTTCTGATGATATTTTTTCCATCCAACAAATTACAATGGCTATCAGTAAAGCACATATTTGTGTTCAGTCCAAACAGTTCCCTTTTTTACTCACTCATACACAGTAGCCATCTGAAAACACCTGATTGCTTTCATCAAGATCCATAAGATTTTATAATCGTGCTGACAAACCAGCAAACCGACCATGACCACTGCAAGTACTGGACCTTTATCATATGGTTGCAGTTGAAAACACTGAAGAGAACACTGTGGTTTGGGTTAAAATAATTACGTATGTGTATTCCATTACGAACATGCCGACATCACATACGTACTGATGTATGTGACAAATCTTCCACACCGCTGACTTTCGGTTACTGTCTCCTGGTTGAAAGTTCTTTTCTCCTGACCGTTCACCCTAACGTCCGCCTTAAACTGACCTTTTCAGCCTTTACACTACTTCACCTAGCTGCCCACACAAGAGAGTCAAGAGTGTGAACTTTCCACATATATATGTAAAATGCTCTACAATTACCTCCTTTTCTGAAAAGATTTATGAAACATGTCAGTAGGTTTAAATGGATTTTCACCTGGATGTCTGGCTTGTTAAGTGACTTTTTCATATGCTTACTGGGGGCGGTATTGACCCTAAAGGCTTTAAAATTATTAGCGTGCAGCTTGAAATCACTTCGAGGCGAGTGATTTTTTTATTTTTAATTTTTTTAAAATAGCATCCGGGTGTAGGGGATATGAAAAGAAAAAAAAAGACTTATGAAAGGCTATAAACTATTACGAGTCTCTTTGACACACTTACATACACGCTGACACTGTGCAGAGTATAAAGATGTGAATTCACTCACACCCTTGACACTTAATCAATCACCCTGCTGGAAGTGTGAGTGTCTGAGGGTCTGCAGATGTTCACCGTACTGTGAGGAAGCCTTGGTTAAGACAGTCAGCAGGCAGTTATTGCCCCATTAAGTATAACGTCACACACACACTCACAGACACACATACATTACAACATAAACCAAGATGTGCAACGCCCACAGCGTGCAAGCCTGTGATAAGAACAATATCCCTCGGAAAAAACAAGGACGAATGAGCAGCAAGTAGACGATGGAGTCGTCTTCGACTGAATCTTTGTATGAGGATGCATTGTCCACAGCAGAACCAAACATGGTGGCTTGAGTACCTGTTACTGAAGAAGTTAGAATAGCTCAGGCAAATTTAACTTTAATGTAAAATACTTAAAGAAACTGTCAGTGCAAACACGAAGACATGCCAGCCACTCAGTTTGGTTTCTCGTCATATTCCCCGTTAAAAAAAGGGATAGAATAACTTGAAAACACTCACGTCAGAGCAGTGAATACGTTTTAATCCAAGCTTTGTCGTGTGTGAGGAAGAGCAGGTTTTTGAGAGAATTTTTTCACGCTAGTTCAGATTTATTGCATACAGGAAGGAATGACAGATGAGAGCGAGAGCAGGGATGACATGCAAGAAAGGGCTGTGAGCCGAATTCACCCCATCATCCCCTGCCATTGTGAGTACCTGCTATCTGCTATAGCCTGCTGAGACGCCATGACATTTCTCCGAGATATTTGCTGTGTAAGTTTGTGTGTGTGTGTGTGTGTGTGTGTGCGTGTGGACGCACTCAGGTGTGATGATGAGGTGTATGTTTGAGTGGGTCCAGGGCTCATTGCACAGTGTGACTCAGGCTTTGTTAGCAGCGTGCCTTTCAGACACGTGAGCCCGCTGGCATCTGAGTGGTGTGTAGGTCAGCTGGGTACGCAAATGACAAGCTAAAGCTACATGTACAGTGTGTAGGTATGCAAGTGTGGATTAATGTGTGTGTGTGTGTGTGTGTGTGTGTGTGTGTGTGTGAGACTCCGACACACCTCTCTGCCTCCACCTCTGCTAATTAAAAGGACGATTCATCCTGGTGGTTCACTTAGTCATCATCTGTCCTCTCAGCTGGAATATACAAACAATCTAGTGAAATTAAATTTCCAGATGCAGTCTGAATATCACACTGTGTTCAAAGGCTTTATATCTGGCTTTCCCCCATGTGCAACATGAACATTTCTGAGCGAATGAGAAGGAGGCCTTGTAAACTCTCAAACTGGTTTTGGCTAAGCAGTGTTATTGAAGACAGATGTACAAAAAGCTCCAGCTGAATGTGTCAGACCTCGGGTATAAGCGCAGTAAGTCTTACAGGTGAATACAGGTCAGTGTACAGCAGGTCTGACAGTGGGCGGTTAAAGGATGAGGCAAAATATGAGAGCCTGCGAAAAACAACAAAAACTCCATAACACAGAACTGTTTTCTTTTTTTTTCTGAGGTTAAGAGTTTGGTTGAAAAATGTTTAGATGTCTTTAGTTATCAAACAAAAGAATGTGTATGAGGTAAACAAATGTGTGAGCTGCTTGATGCGGAGGTGCGATAATTCTGAAATTAACAATAATTATTAACCAAATGTGAAGCAATAACAGTTTCCACATTATGTCAACAATGTCTGTTGTGTTCTAGAGATACCTGAGGCTGCCTTGCTCAAGGGCAGTGCCCAGGAGGTGAACTGACTTCACACTAACTGGTCTGTGCAGGTGCAAAACCCTATAATGTTCATGTTTGAATAGTTTCTGCTTTGATTTAACAAAACAGGCATTGGAACATTCACAGTTGGTATCTTTTATATGTGTGCTTGTGTGTCCTGCATTCTGTCTTGTGTCCTCTTAAGATTGTGTTGTGTTGCATCCAAACTTTTGTTTTCCTGCTAATTAATTTTTGTATTCCATAAAATGTTGTAACTTTTCATGATGTTCTAGAGAGAATGCTTGACAAAGCATTCGGATATGTCTTCTTCTATTCAATCCATCTTCCCGTGGTGACAGCTGTACATTGCTTTATGCCGTATGAAACACTGCAAAGCCTCGGCTCTGGATGAAGCACTGAAATTACTCTCACCTCTCCTGATTCCATTGGGATAATTATCTCGAGGGTATTATCTCAGACGAGTCGCTTACATTGTGACAACAACACATTTGTTTCATAATTAGTAGAGTGGGCTTATTAATAGAACGAGGCAGGTTGTGGACACATTGTATGTGACAAAATATTCCCTAAAGCTACACTGTTATTATGTTGGGGGGAAAAAAGCATTCAGTGACACTAACAAGCATTTTTCAATTAGCCTTTTAATGGAAAATTTAATTTGTAAACAGCATGGATTATTAGTTGGGTGTTTCCTTTTAGCTTATTAAAAAAGTAACTTGTTGACGAGTAATTAAAAGCACAGTCACATTTTTGAGCTGGATACATTATTTATTAAAAGTTCCACTAATCCTGAAATGGTAACTAGATACAGTTTTAAAAAAACATTGTGGAAGTTTCATTCAGGATGTACTTGACTTTGACTTTGAATAATTCTCAACATTATTGATGATACAGTGTCATCACCGTCGCTACAGCAGTTTCGCTAAAAGTACTAGCTGAAGGTCCACACGGGATGGTCTCAATGTCGAGAAATGAAAATGAGAATAATTCATGTCAAGGCTCTTCATCACACCAGTGGGAGGGATGAATAAACCAGCACACTGAGCCTAACTCACCTACAGCCAAGGACGAGTCCTCAAACTCTTGGAGCTGCTGGAGGTGTCACCCTGAGCCTGATCCGAAGATCCTGATGACTAATAACTTTAGAGAGTTATGGTCACTCCCTCCCCCATCTCCTCCTTTACTCCCACTACTGTAGCAATTACATGCAAGTACATCATCCCCAAAACCTTACTAACACATCTGCATCTGTAATTATCAGCAACGGTTCATGCAGAGTTACACCACATTTAATGTTTCCAGTAAGCAGCCTCCATGATCTATAAAGTTTAGCTTTGCTCTTTGTAGTCTGGGTTCATCTCTGGAGTCATTATTTGGACTGAGTTTCTGGAGAGGTCATTACAATCTCAAGGTCCCTCAAAAGGTGAAAACACTTTGTCCAAATTCATTCCAGATTTTAGTCAATTGTATGAATGGATTGCAGGTTTGGTAATGCTAGTTTGCTTTCATCCATTACAGGAGGATTTTTTCAAATCACTGCAACTCTCCATTCTCTTTCAGTATAATTGTATTCACTTATACAGTAACTGGCAGATTAGTCCATGGCAGGTGTTCGCAAAGTTTTGTCGGTTATGTCACCGACTGCAGAAATGCCGTGTCCTCCTCTAAACCCTCCCTGAGGCCTGAATCAACGAACCTGTTCGGACACTGACAGTCGTGCCTCTGGTTTTTCCAATCACACTGCGGTGACAAACTTATTCACTGCCTGGAAAATGTTCAGCGGCAGCGACAGAATCACAGTGGGATTGTCGGGTGGATGGTGGGACTGGTAGAGATTCTTCCGTGTAACTGTCCAACTGAGTGTGTGAGTTGATTATAGACCACTATAGCGCACCGTTCTATAAGTAAAAGACAAACAAGTGCATCGTCTCATTTGTATATGAGAGGCCCACAGGAGAGGTCATCAGCTGTCAGTACAATCTCTCACTAACACTTCTTGATTGTCATTGACCTACTTACACTGTAATGAGATCCGACAGCCTCTCCCCAGTCAGACGGGTGTTGGACTTCTCCACAGAGGCTTCTTGATCTGACAATGGTCTGAAGGCTCCAATATGAGTGACCTAATTCCTAGAAGAATTTAGCATCCCGACCGAAAGAGATGAAATTAATGAAACCACAGAGTCCCACTGGAGCCACAATAAACTCATTTAAATGTTTTATATCACGCATGCTATTCTCAGACAATGATGTAGTCAGTGTGTCTCTTTGTATGTTATTCACATATTGTTATGCGGTGCCCGTTTTGTGTTACTCTCTCTTCCAATTCTTTACTCTCTCTTTTCTCAAGTGCTCCTAATCAAGTGATCAGTCTTTTTCTTTTCACTCTGTGTTTTTATTTCTTTTGAGGATGGCGGCCTGATAGTCCTCCATCCTTTTGTTCATTTTGGCCAGACCTCCAGACTATTGTAGTTTTGGTTAATTGTGGTAATAACTGTGAATAAAAATGTCTGTTCCTCTTTATATGTTGCTGGTCACAAGGTAGATCTGTGGCTGTAACACACATCTCACAGCAGAGGGGGCGTGGCTACAGCGCTGAGGCTCCGTGGCTCTGCAGACTGAAGCTGGTCTCACTCTACAGGACCTGGAATCAGGTCGTGTCACACAGGACAAACACCACAGATATTCCTCCCTCTAATCTCAGACACACTAAAAGATTTAAAATAATGGCAGCTCACACAACACACTTCTGCTCCAGGATGCCTCTCTCATTGGTTTTTGTAGTCCGATTTGGAAAGTACAGATTAACTCATCCAGATTTTGATTGTGTATATCAAACCTGTTTGGCGACCAGATGACTGGGAGCAGTTCAGGAGGCTCAAGAGACTGCATTTGTATCCTCCTCACACAACCAGATAATCTGCGCGGGACGGCATGTTTTGAACGGGCGCTGCATGAGTCTCTCAAACACAAAGACATGTCGGAAAGTTCTTGGAAGACTTCAAGCTGAAAAACCTCCAGGGAGAAATGCAATAAATCCCTTTTTTAAAGGGAAGTCTGAACCTTCTCACAGAGATTCCACTTTCCAGGGGAGACGGCGCCTGTGTGTCAGAGCCGCGGGTTAATGGGTGCTATGTATAAAAGCAGCACGGCACATCTCGACTAAGTGCATGACAGAGACTTAGTCATCTTCTCTTTCTATCATTTGGCTCCTCAGAGAGGAAATAGTAACCTAAATAAATAGCAGAGGTGTCTGAAACAGGTAATCTTCTGCCCATCATCTTAAAACTGAGACACTGCCTGACTCTCTGAATATACAATTTTTATACAATATATATACGATTCAGCCACATTTGGGGGTGCAGCCAAATATCAACACATCACAACATCACACGTGGTTAGAAATGTTGATGACCTTGTAGATAAAAATGAGCTCATTTTAAGGCAACATAACATATATTGAGGGGATTATAGACTAATGAAAACATAATTATGCAAACTATTTATCATAATAGTTATTGTATTCAGTTCCCCCCATGTGCTACACACTGTACATCATTACATGTACTGGGACCAGTTACAGATGGGTTTTTTGCAGCCTCAGATCTCAGTGGGGACACAGAACGTCTTTCATACAGAGCTGCCTCCACCTTGTTACCGAGGATGCATGGCTCGGGTGGGACCAGTGGACACTCAGATAAATCCCAGAAGCCATTAGAGTGCGCTTCAGCATATAACCCAGCTCTGTAATGAGATATGCTTTAAGAAAATGATATGGACTAAATGCATTTTTCCTACAATCTTGCTATTTTAACCATTATTTTAGATTAGTGCTGCCTCATTTTTCTGTTTGAGTGCATCCAGAGACTGAGCGAACAGTGAAGGCTGTCAGACTGCACGTAAACTGGGAATTAACCAGACTGGATATGTCTCATTAGAGTGCTGTTGGGAAAGTTGATGTTGTCCTGAGCATATTATTCCCTGTAAATCAGAGGGCTCTGGTGTTGCATCATCCTTACTTCCTTCCCTTGACTCCTCTCCTCATGTCGTAGCTCCTCCTCTTCCACCTCAGAAAGCCTCCACCTGCTCAGCGTCTTGTACAACATTGTCCCCTCTGGAACAAAAAGGCTGCTCTTTACTGCCCGATTTATACTGCTGATAACACAGCAAAGCACTCTGCCTGCCCCTCAGTTTGTTATTCACATACAGGCATGTCTTTAAGGTATTTTCAATGCTGTTATATTTTAAAACGGAAAGCCTTAGAAGAAGACAGAGAGAGAGAGAAGTCGAGGCAATAGCAGCACGTCAGCACTGTAACCTCACAGCTGGAAGGGTTCGACTCCCGGCTGGGGAAGGGCCTTTCTGTGTGGAGTTTGTGTTTTCCCCATCCTAACCTCTATTTTTGGACTGTACCTTGAAGGGTGCTGTACTAATAGTGAAAGGCAGAGGTTTGATTGTGCATTTGATTATAATAAATAACTAATATGACCTACTAATATAAGAACCTTTCCAGAGATCTGCTCATGCAATAGTTTGTGTACTCCAGTTGTGTGTCATGAGTACAGCTGTGCCTCCTGGCCCCTCTCTGCTCTGCTCACTCCCCTCGACTTGAGAAGCATTGTAGGAATAGAGACATCCTTCAATAGATCAATTCCCAGGTCACAGGAAGGGGGAAGGAAGCGAGAGCAGACCATGAACGTATTATAGTCCTGGATCCTAGGGCACCTCTGAGCCTCGCTTCTGTCTTTGCCCAGCAGCTTCTCGTGTTATTGCAGTGAAAAACTCCCTTACAGCCTGAAAAAAACTTTCCCCATAAGCCGCTATTATAAAAGAAACGCCTGAAAGACTCTTGACAGGACACCTCGACCTGCAAACAAGGTAAATTATGACTATGTTGTGAATTTTGGATCCCAAAACGTGAAGTCTGTGGACCAAGCAGGAACTGGCAGGTGGGGCCAACAGGAGAAACTCTACTCTGCCTCGTCAGTGGGTCGTTAGTAGACCCAGAAGCTAAAGAGCTGCTTCAGCATATGTGCCATGCTCCATCTCCACGTTCACTATCTAGTTCTATTTAAGATATATGGAGGTACAACATAGAAAAATGAGCAGAGCTCAGCCGCCTGCTCACTGTTCCCTTTTCAGGTACCTCCAGTTATTTCCTCCCAGATGAAACCCTCATTGGTCAGTTGGATGAGTACTTTCTTTGATTAGCATTTCATTTTTTTTCTTTTTTACATTTCTGCTGTCATGTTACAGTCTCCTTTCCCCCCTGCTTTAGGTCTTGCATCTTATATCCCACATGTAGACACAGATCTCAGTGAGAGGACAGAAACTTTCAGATGTTCAACTACAATATTTAAAACAAAATATCATGCAACACATGCTGATGTTTTCCGTGAGGACATCGTGGCTCCAAGGACGTTTCCTGACAGCGGGAGATGTCAGCTACATGTTGCGTTGCTGAGACATGCTCCACGGCAAGCAACTCAGCATAATCTCCCTCAAACTGCAGGATTTTACCAGGCACGACTGTCAGAGCTCTGCTACAATGATTTCCAGCACAGCAAAATCATCAGTGCTCATTCAAGTGTAAGGAAGAAAAAAACAGTTCCAGTGTTTATAGGTTCATCCAAACAAAGTGAATTTAGCGGCCCCAGAGGCATATCAGCTATTTGAGGGAACAAACGACTGTATAATCAGCACTTGTCAACACCAAATAATCAGTTCCTGCAGAATCAAAACTTATTATCATTGCAGAATTTGCTGTGATGTAATTGACATGATGACCGCAGCAGCAGCGCTTCTGTATCTGTAAACAGACTTCCTTGAAAAGAGCAATTACATGCGGGTGCAACTTTTTTCAGCTGAAAGCAAATGTAGTTAATTGAGCCGCCACAGCAGCAAACATCAAGGGAGCTGGGAAAGAGTCCTGATATCGTAGGGCATATTCAAAGGATGTTGTAATGGGGAATTTTTAGTCCATAATGACCCTTTCTTCATCTCAAATTGATGTGAGTTTCTTTACTCTTCAGAATCCCAAGGGTTCTCCTAATTTTGCCTCAGGCATCAGAGTAGGCCAAGTGCTTATTTCCCAAGGATTCATAAATGGCTAGATTGTTTTAATTTAGGAGATATCAAATGCGTGCACATCATGGATGGAGCAGTCACGATTTTGGGGGAAAGGATGCCTGTTTTCAGTATTCATACTGTCAGTTCCTCCTTAATACGTATTGATATTAATTGCTTTGTTCTTTAGTTACTTGTCTCATTCTCCCCGTGTTCAAATTCAACACATAACTGCACTTAAGATGCAAATAAAATGAGACACTTTTGATATTTCTGATATGGTTTTTCCATAAGAAACAAAAACATTGTGATGTCACAAATCACACTCACATGCCTCTGAAAATCAGATTTCTAATTAAATGTACAAAATCTTATTCCAGCTGAATCAATCCAGTAGTCGACCTGCCGTGTCTGCTGCGGTGGCTGTGACGGTCAAAGTTACGCCCACTGGAAGTGTTTGCTTTCGCCACTGACAGGTTGAAGTTGTTATAAGTGTCCGATAATAAAAAAGAGCCCTACAGACATTGTTCCCTCTTTTCTGTTTAAAGCTTCCATGAGGCAGGAGGCAGAAGAACAAACTGAATAAGAAAGAGGTCTTTATCCTTTCACTGCTAATCATTGTTCATTTATTTTGACACGTTGCACTTATCATTCCTTTGTCACAGTCATACTTGAATAAGAGCTTCTTTTTTTTAGATTCCTCCTCCAGGCATCATGTCACCTCTTTGAAAACATACGCTCCATTTTGAAAGAGTATCTACCAGAAGTGATGTGGGATTATGATGCGGTGCAGGTGTGAAACAGCAGCACTGGGTCACACCTGCCTGTCACAATAGACGTGTTATTTACTTATATCCAGTTACACCCACACTTAATTAAAACAATATACTGTATATATACACACATACATTTTTCTTATCTGAACCTGTGCAACAGTATTGTCAGCTACTTTGTGTTCAGACTGCAGGTAAATCAAATGTATTTCTCAAGCCAGATCTAAAAGACGGATTGTCTGCTGGATTATTTGTAAGTGATTCAATTGAGATTTTCCTTCCGTCTGGACTCGTCAGTCTCGGGGCGATGCACTTCTGTCCTGAGCTCATAATCCTTCACACTCAATATCTTCCTAATGTAAACCTTTCTGAGAGTTCGGAGCTGCAGTACATGTTTAGTAATGTCTTCCTTTGTCCACTGGGTGGAGGTGTTTTCCTACAGCCACAGTCATGCTCAAAAGACTTCTGGAACCTCCCTGCTGTTTTTTTTACACTGAAGTGAATCCCTTGCTGATGTTGTAATTTATTTTGTCTACATTTCAGGACTCAGAAGATGCTCAGCTCTGTGTGATGTCAGCACAGTGTCCTTTCCATTACAGAGCAGCAGAATAAGGAGCTGCTCCCGTAAGGACAGGTCTCTGGAGTGGACACAAAGTCTTCCTGCAGAGATGGCAGATCACTTCGCTTCAGCATTCCCCCCCGTGAAGCAGCTGCTGACTTTGATGTCGTGGTTAAGTTCCTGCAAGGGAGTCAAAAAAAGAGTAAAAGAAAAAAAAAATGACTGTGTGTGCACGTTTGTTGAACAGGAGCAGGAACAAAATGGCACAAAGGCAAGATTTGAACTTTGTTGTCCTGCATTTTATGGCCTTGAATTTATTCCCTGACATATATGCATGACATTTAATCTGACATTTAATCACTAACCCTTAGCCTCTACCTAACATGAGCTACATTCAACGATGAGCTGACAACCCAATACCTATAAATGGCAACTGACTTACAATTCCCCCCTTGTGAGGACAGCAAATTCCCATAAAGTTCAATCGAGAACACACACCTGCGGCTGCATCGGCTCTATTTATTTTATGAATCAAAATATGACTTCAGCTAACAGCGAGACACGTTGGAGGAAGCAGGAGGATCATGCAGAGAATCCAGATGCAGCAGGGAGAGGTCTTAAAATGCTCTGAGCACGACTCTTTAATACAAGTCATCTACTGCTTTACTGACATCTAGTGGTGGTCTGTATGAATTGCAACATTACTGAGTAGTACAGAAGAAAGCCAGTTATCACACAGATGGTAGAAATCAGCCTGCTACCACCTCAAAAACACTGCAAGACTAAAAGGATTTCTGTGATTTCTGTAGTATGAATGAATGCTGATTTCTCATGAAATGATGTACGACTCAGTGCAACAAGTAGTGCAATCACAGTAACACATGGAGTAACATTAGAACTAACCTCATCCTTCCTCATTGGATCACACTGGTTTATGTTACTCCGTCTGATGCTGGGAACACTGGTGTATCCACAGCACAGAGGTGGTTAGAAGTTTACAAAAAGAAAATCACAGCTGACATGTGATAAATACTTACGTGCAGGAAAATTAAACCTGCAGTCACAAAACCCACTCAGAAGTAATCAGACACACAGTATTTCTTGCTTTTACTGCCGTTATAGGGTATCTAACCCTCACATAACATTAATTAGTTCAACACCACATACTGGGATGTATAACACATATTTACACCTAAATCATTTTTGACTGTTTAAGAAACTCTGTTACCGGAATATAAACTGAGTTCAGGTGGGTTTAACCCACCAAATTCCAGGCTGACAGGAACAAGAGTATCCATGAAAAGAAAAAAATGTAGGAAATGTTAAGAAGCTTAAGCCTTAATATTTGTGACAAGGATCTGGAGTTTTTTGGGGATTAGTGTCCGTGACTGTGTCCCCACATCCTGCCAACAGAACTGATCAAAAGAGCAACAACAGCAGGATAAAAAAAAGGCTTATCAAAGGAGTCAGTGCAGTTATTGGGTGTAATCTGTAGTCACTGAACGTGAGTCACAACTAATTCATGCCTTCACAAAGCACCTTGCTCTGGAGTCATTGTTAATTAAAGGTTTAGATGCATTTGTTTAATTAAGAAACCCACAAGCCTTTATTAATCACCAACAACACCTCAAATTAGACTGACAGTTTGAGTTTCCTTTCTTTTTTATTATTGGCATTATGTTTGTGACCATAGGACTCATTACAGTTCCACCTCTCTTGTGGCTTCATTTACAGATTATTGATTCATGCATTTGTTTCCTTGATTAAAGTGCAGGAAACCATGCGCTGAATGGAGGCAGTAAATGCACGACTGCACTGTGACCCAGTCACCAGGATAAAATGTTAGCAGTTAACTTTTCTACAAACCACAGAGATGTACACAGATGATCACATGTGAACCACCGAGAGCATCCTGACCAGCTGCATCACTGTGTGGTAGAGCAGCTGCACTGTATCCTGCCAGAAGACCCTGCAGCGCATAGTAAGAGCAGCTGAGAGGATCATCGGTGCCCCCCTCCCCTCCCCTCCCCTCCCCTCCCTCCAGGACATTTACAGCACACGCCTGGCCCGCAAAGCACTCAGCACTGCAGGTGACCACACCCATCCCACCCACTGCCTCTTCAGCCTCCTGCCCTCCGGGAGGAGAGCGTCACGCCTCCAGACCAGAACCAGCAGACTGAGAGACAGATTCATCCACCAGGCCATCAGGATGCTGAACTCCCTCCCAGCAACATGTGTAAGCCCGACACCACTGGACAAGTTGGGAAATCTGCAGCTGTGTCATGGCAACATAACCAGGTGTTTTGGACGTTTGAAGCCCAAACATGATGTTCTTCTACTAACCCTAACCAACCAGAACATATGCACAGCATTGTGACGCGAGAAGAAAATGAAGATACTCTGCAAACATTTATTTTTTATTTATTTAGAGTACTTGATTGATATGCATGTGGAAACTCTCCCTCTCAAACTCACATGGAGTTTGCTGATAGATAGAAGAGATAGTTCAGACACATCTGGCCCCAAGACATCATCCTACATGGAGAGATTGAGTCTGATTGATGTGATGACTGTGAAACGCATCGGAAACTGAGACAGGAGCTGTCTGTGTGAGTGTTACTTACAGCTGACATGATGGAGCTTCCATCCTGATCATTCTGAAGTCTTTTCTTTACCCGCTTCTTAATCAGGATGTTCTCAGAGTTCTTGTCACTGTTGTGTGTTCAAGGCAACAGGACTGAGGATCCAAACACTCCGGCACAATAATCGAAGAACAAGGCCTTACTGAATCAATGTTCAAATTAACAGGCTTACAAACAAGCAAATAAATCCATGATGGCAGTTAGGTTATAAACAGACAGCCAGCGCGTCAGCAAGTGGAAGATGATTTGCGAACGTGAATGGGTGAAGATGAGGGAGTCAGAGGACCGTTAGCATCCAAGGACAGCTGGAGGAAAGGTGGACAATGGCATGTCTGAGTCTCAGAAATGTATTGTGGGATATGAGAGGTGGCTGCAGGCAGTGACAGAGGAGCAGACTGACTGAAGAAGCCGTCATGAAGGCTGTATTAGACTATCCATCAGATCATGAAGTCTGTCTCTGAGACTGGTTTTTACTTCACCTCTCCAGCCTGAATATGTTTCAGACTCACGGTTATAACTGCCGTATGCACCTGAAACTTTTTGACTTGACTCCTTGATATACGTACATGAAGGTGAAAGTTTTCTTCTTTCTGCAGATTCCTCCTTCAGTCTGATCTCCCTGCAGAGGGGTGCTGCACAAAGACATGAAAACATGGAGGGAACATGTGAAATCTTGGGCCGAATCCCAGATGGGACAAGTCAAAGTGAATATATGAACACAACCCGGCCAGTCAGGATGAAATGTTAGCACTGCGGTGCCCCAGTAGCTCGGCTCAGAGAGAGAGGTTGTGTCCTCGCCATCTCAGGAAAATGTCCTGCTGAGTTTGTGGTGACAATAGAAAAAAATTAAACGTACTTTAAAAAGACAGTGTGATAATATTAGGCCTACTTAGTCAGGGGGCTTAGAAAGTTACTGTGCCGATACTGTATATCTAGAACTGCAAAAAACAGACCTGAAATGTGTCCTGTGTGGGTGCTGCCGCCTTAGATCCTAATCTGAATACAACACCCATTAAGTCCATGAGAAAGTGACAAATCTGAGCCCAATTAACATCCCACAGATACTGGATGTAGTGGCTGCTTAGCTTCAGAGAAATGAGTATGTTGCATGTTTACAGCTGATATTGATCACTGTGTGGGCTGTGTCAATTGCTTTGTTCCAGCTCTAAGGGAATTCCCCACTGCAGGATCAATCAAGTAATTATAATGCTCATGCAGCAATTACAACCAGTGATAATCACAGTGTGAACAGAGTGTGTGTGTGTGTGTGTGTGTGTGTGTGTGTGTGTGTGTGTGTGTGTGTGTGTGTGTGTGTGTGTGTGTGTGATGGGGTTTCCTTTGGCAGACAGCAGGGGTCAGAGGATTATCACAGCTCCCTCTGTCTCTGGCCATCTCTCGCTCCGTGGATTAGTTTTTTATCTACAAGATAATCGGGGCTTTAAACTCTCATCTGACAGGACTACAACTCCCATAGTCACACACAGCATATATCAACACTGCACAGGCTCATGCTGTCTGCTGTGGTATTGACTCCAGACTTTAAAACAGACAGAGAGGGCAGCATGAGTGATAAAGCAGAAGATTCTGCAGGAACCCGTTTGTACAGAAAGTGCCGCTGTCACTCGAGACAATATGAAACCACCTGAATGAGATTTTCCACTCTGACCGTCTCTGCACTCGACATTAAGAAGTGCTGTAGGCCTTTGGTTTTCATTCAAGAAGCGCAGAAAGATATGGGAGCTCGGCGTGCATATACATCTGACACATTTTGGAGATGGATGATAACACAAAAAACACTGCAGGGAAAAGTCAAAGTTACATTTGGCTCCAGCAAAGGCAGCGAAAATGTTGTTTTTCCTCTTCTTATAATTCGAGCCTGCAAAGAAATAACGAAAGCGGTTCTGCAGCTGAAGGTCTCGTCCTTGGAAAATATTTATGTGAGTTTAGAGGCCTGTGGGAGTTTACCGCCGACGATAACACACATTTCAGACATGCTGGATATTTGAAGGCAGGACGCTGTTTAGACTCACATATACAAAAAGAAAGAACACATTTATATTTATATATTCTATTTAAAACCACAGGCTACATCACACGATTGAGATCAACATAGAAATCTTTTTCTGATATTTGCGTAAAGCTTCATTAACATTGATCAGGTAAAGATACATTTGCACAGTATTAGACATGTTTCTACATTTTCTCTCTAGAATCTAAAGTGTAAATCACACGTGTGGATTTTCTTCATACACTGTAGGATTTTATGATAAGTTTTGAGTTCTGTATTTATCTACATAAATATCATATAATACCCTGTGGCCTGCTCACTTAGGGGAGGAGAAGAAGAATCGTCCACTGTGCAGCTATATCAGCCTAAAAAAAAAACGTAAACTCGCATGTGAATCATAAATGATGTAATACATATCATATGTCAGCTCTGTTAATATTCCTCCATGGAGGCTGTCACTTGTGGTGGGCTTTGTGAGGGTATCGTTATATGTCTCTCCATAAATGTTCCAATAAATTACAGGATGACAACCTTCATGCCAGACTGTTAAATGTTACACTGCAAATCAAAGATGACCAACATTTGACTCGACCTTTGTGTCGGTATTTCTAGAATACATTCGATAAACCTCCTCTGCTTTTCTCTTTTATAGTAGCTGTTGGTAACACAAAATCTGCATTCTTATGAAATACCTAGCTTGACCTGCAGATGCCACTATTACTCCATGAATCTGCTCTTAAGGTTGTTCTCTCCAGTTTTACTCAGACCTTCCCTGTGCCAACATTACTCACATTACATGTCATGTCATGTCATGTCATTGTCCGTAACCGCTTATCCCTTTCCATGGGGTTGCGGGGTGTTGCTGCTGGAGCCAATCCCAGCCTTGTCTCAGGGCGAGGGCAGGGTAGTCGCCAGCTCATCGCAGGGCCCTCACTGATGAGCAATGGGGGGTTCAGTATATTGCTCAAAGACACTTCGACATGCAGCTCAGCCTTGCCCTGAGCCGGGATTTGAACTAGCGACCTTTCGATCACTAGTCGACCTGCTCTACCCGCTGCCCCCACTCACATTACAGTGATAGAAAAAAACAAAATGAGCAACCGAGAATTGTCAGGAGGAGAGAGATTGTGTTAGAATATCAAGTGAGTAAGTGATGATTGGAATTAGTGTTTTTTTATGTCACTGCCATCCAGATACATTTGTGTCACAGAAACCTTTTCAGCTTGGTTTTCAAGTATTTTAAATTAAGAAAAAATGCTGTATTCCTTTTTTTCTGTGCCATTATTTTGAGAAGCTCCTCTACACTTTTAGCTGAGGTGAAGGCAGACAGCCATGTCAGGATGCCCAAGTAGTAAAACGTATATACAGTATCTGAATCATTTAAATGTAAGATCATTTTCCTCCCGAAACCACAACAGAATGATCATTTCAAATCTCTGGCCAGCACAGTGTGGGGGTAGCAACACATATTTGCTCTGAATGTTTTCATTTCACTTTCCTGTAGGAACCTGCCGCCTGATATAACCTGTTTATTGTCTGCAGACCGTCTGAATGCAGAGGACAAAAACATCAGACGCTGGTGGAGAGAAGTCTTTCCGACAAAGTCCTTCAGCATTCAAAGGTAAATATTGTGTCACTACTGTTTCTCTTAATTATAGAGATGATGAAAGTTAATCTACAGGAATATTTATATGAATGTTTAAAACTGAAAATACAAACTTTTTGATTTCATTTTGGGTAAATAGGTAAAAAAAAAATCATTTGTGTTTTGTCAGACATAGAACTGAACAATATCAGGAAACCTTGTGCTCCTCCCTGCAACCTCACCTGTCAAACAGCAGGTTTCTCTCTGAAGAATGGCAGATTTCAGCATCAACAACACCTCACAGGACTACGGCTATGATAACAACACCACCAACAGCCACTCTGATGACCCTGAGTTTTACAGCAAAGTCATATATGTGGTGACATGTGTAATCACTTCTATCGGACTTCTTCTGACCACAGTAGCCATCTATTCTCTTTATACTCTGGTATGTATGCATTATAACTGGTATCTGTTTATTCATGGTCACTGACTAAAAGATTCTCAAAGATATCACTGAAAAAATGATTATGTGATGTAAATCGTAATTTGTAGTACATTAGGAGGAGTTATATTCATGGGTTAGGGTTAGCGCGCACTTAAATCAGTTAAGTAAAAGGAAATTCTGTATGTAGTTAGGAGAAAGACACACCTTTCAAACTCAAACATGCCAGGCAATCTGACTCCACGTCTGATGTGTGTTTGATACACACAGTTCATGTGTCACATCAAGGAAGGTTTTCATGTAAAGCTGACCAAATTGCAACCATTTGACAACTTTGATAACGATCAAGCTGTTTAGCAAGCTGCCAGTTTTGATGAGCTGGGAGCGATTGTTGTCACATCTGTTAATTTTGTATTGTTACTGTAGTGATTGACCAGTTCTGACAGAACAAAGGTGAGTTTGAGGAAAAATGCATAAATGTGTGACTACAGTTGCTGGGCAAAGTAAATTGAGATATTTGGGAGGAGGTGGAGTTCACAAAATGTGTACAACTGTGTGTGTACATTAATCAACGTTTCCCTGCAGGTGAGAAAGGATCATGTTGTTCCGATCTACGTCGTCAACCTTCTCATCTCAGACCTCATTCAGCTCTGCTGCTTCATCCCTCTGGTGACAGACAGTGGTTCTGTGATGAGACTTATCATACTTATAATCTACATTAGTAGTCTGATGGTCAGTGTTGGCTTCATGGTGTGCATCGCCCTGGCAAGGTAACTATCTGTCTCACCAGTATGTGTGCAGCTTCTTCTGTGTCTTGCTGTTATATTTCTATATAAATGTGAAACCTCTTGAACACAGTATGTTCATCTTGTTTTACAGGTATCTGGTCATCGCCCGTCCACTGTGGTACCGCTTCAGACACACCATCAAGTTCTGTGTTGTTCTCTGTGTTGTGGTCTGGGTCCTTTCTCCTGTCAGTGTCCTCTCACTTTTGGAACTTTCGGTGCTGCAGGATGTTTTTATCGCACCAATCATCATGGGGACTTTCTTCCTCCTCCCTCTCCCACTGCTCATCTTCTTCCTGGGTGGGACCATCAGAGCTCTGTCTGCCAGTCGTGTCCCCTCTGATGAAAAACGAAGAATTGTTGGAGTTTTGGTCCTGGTGCTGCTTATCTACACACTGCTGTTTCTGCCAGCCATCATTTTGTTCATGACAGAGAAAGACATTCACCATCTCCCATTAGTGGCTAATGTGTTTGTCAAGTTGAGTCCCCTTGCAGACTTATTTCTGTATGTTTTCATGAGGAAAGGGACCATAGACAAGTTTCTGGCCTCTGTGTGTTGCTGCAGAATGGACAGCAATGACAGCAGCAGAATGGACAGCAATGATATCAGCAGTTCAACAGTGTGAATGATGACAACATTCACACAGTCAGCTTCATGTAGGCAGAGAAAGAGGAAGGGAGAGAAATGAGAAATATCAGAGGGAGAAATAAAGGCAAATAGAAAAGAGAGAGACAAGACAGATTATGTCATCCACTGATGAGATTTCCTATAAGACGCCTGACTGTAGATAAAAGGAAGCATTGCTGTAACTCTGCTGTGGGAGAACTGTCTATATACTGTATATGTGTGTATATATATATAGTTGATGTCTATCATTACTATCCTATAATCTTCAAAGTAAATCAGATGATTATTCTATTACCTGAACTCAAAACTCACCACTACGTTTCCTTTTATTGGTCATTGTGATGACTAATGTCTTTTCCTTTTTCATTATATTGTTGTATTGATAACAAACATGACTACACACTATTTGTTTACCTTGAAGTTGTATTTTTGCTGTTATTGCGGTAGACATGCTAGTTTTTTAGGATGGAGCAGCTGCTGTGTGCTTTCTGAAAAGATGACATCTTATATCACTGTCCATGTTATATATATATATATATATATATATATATATATATATATATATATATATATATATATATATATATATATATATATATATATATATATTTATATATTTATATATATATGATATAAACAATTAAAAATCTGTCTCTTTACAAAAATGTGCGTTTACTTTTGATTTGTTCTCTATTTTAAAACCTGATGACTGAAGTTTCAACTAAATCTCTGCTGGTTGACAAACCTCTGGACAAAAAGTCATGTCATGGGTGACTAATTGTTTACCTTCCTTAGAAGAGGAGGAGTAGAATAACAGGATCCTGCTGCATGTTGTATCTTGAAAGACTGACTGCAGACTGAACGCTGAACTTATTCGGGTGGAGTCTTTCAGCAAGAAAAGGTAAAATGTATAACTTTACTTTTTGTCTCATAGGGATGAGAAGAACTGCAAACAGTCATTAAATTATTTTAGAATGATATTTATATTGATATATGAAACTTAATTGACACAGCAGTTTTGATTGTGGGAATATTAATGTTGTGTTTTACTGTCATGATGTCACTGAACAACATCATTTCTGTCGCCTTTCCCCTGATCCTCTCTGGTATGTACATTAAGACTTGTTTATTAACCATCACATGTCAGGTGTCTGACAGTCTGTAAAGGATCTTGATGATGACAGATCGATGATGATGTGCGCTAAGATCATTTGAGACGGGACAGTGATGCGGTCAGGATTTGTTACTTGCCATGCGTAAAAGTGCTTCGAATGTTCTTTACTTTGTATATTGTCCATATTTCTGATGTATGTATTTCTTTATTACACTGTTGGCATTCTGTGGATGGCAAAGGAAGAATGTCAGTTCATAACTGAGAACATTTTTCTTTACTGTGCATATGACAATAAACACTTTGAATCTTGAATCTTGAATCACTTGTGCTTTATTTTACATGATGAAATGTTCATTGTCACAGGCACATGGCAGCAATCCCCCCTGATTTGACTCACTTACATCAACCCATTATTATCCCTTTCATTCGTATCACTTGTAAGTATTATAAGAGTCTGATGTTAGGAGCGTTTAACATACATCTTTTAACCTCACTCTGTCTTGATCCCAGTTTATGTACTTCTGTTTCCTCTTTTATTTTGAAAATGTTGCCCTCTTGTGTCTTGTCTAGCTTTTCGTTTCCTGCTGTGCCCCTCCTCACTCCGCCTGTTCCTCGTCCAGTCATCAGCGCATCTGTATACAATCTTTTCTCCTCCGTCTTGCGTGATGTGCTCCGTGTCCGACATTCCTCCGTATATAAGCTCCTATCAGCATGATATCTTAGCTTGGTGTGTCTCCCTCCCTGTTCTTGTGTTTCCATCCGCTTCTTCAACGCAACGCAAGTATATCTGTATAGTATCTTAATTCATCTATCTCTGATATTATTGTCATAATCATTCCCATGGGTAAATACCATATTCACTGTAGCAAATGGAGAAAAAGTAAGCCCTTCTTTATTTGGTTTGTAAATTATTATAAGTTTTTACATCACTTTCCTTTATTTCATGGTCTTGCCTCCTTTTTTCGCCAAGACTCCTTGTTTTTTTTGCTTAATGCATCTTCATATTACACTGAGAGCATATATATTATCATATTTTGATGAGTTAACTGACTTTCTGTTTCATAGAACAATGAGAGAACATTGGATCAACAGTATTACTTAGGTCAAATACAGCCTCAATCCACTGGGTGCATTGATTATTTTCTCAAAGACCTTCTTTATTATTTGTCAACATAATACATCCACAAGCACTGTTGAATTGCAAATGCAGATTGCATATCATGAATGACTGACTAATTGTTTACCTATATATATATATATATATATATATATATATATATATATATATATATATATATATATATATATATATATATATATATATATATATATGAGCCTCATGGAGAAGTCAATCCCACATGGTGTCATGCATAATAATTGCCATCGGCCTTCTTCTGACCCTCATGTCCATCTGTGCTGTTTATTCTCTGGTACGTAACTTTTGACTGAGATTTATTTAATAACTGTCTGTGTCATTTGTCTGTTGTACAGTTTGTCTGTTTGTGACTGTCTGTTTCTAACCCTCACACAGTTTGCATGTGTGGCACCATTTAGTAAGAACTCCAAGAAAAACATTTTGTAAAGTCTTCAAGTTCGGGTGTTTTGTTATTGTAATGTTTCCCTGCAGGTGAGAAAGGATCATGTTGTTTCGATCTACGTCGTCAACCTTCTCATTTCAGACCTCATTCAGTACTGCTGCCTGATCCTTGCAGTGACAGGGAGTGATTTTGTGTTGTTTGGAATTGCACTTTTAATCTACATTATTAGTCTGATGGTCAGTGTTGGCTTCATGGTGTGCATCGCCCTGGAAAGGTAACTATCTGTCTCACCAGTATGTGTGCAGCTTCTTCTGAGTCTCATTTCTATATAAATGTGAAACCTCTTGAACACAGTATGTTCATCTTGTTTTACAGGTATCTGCTCATCGCCTGTCCACTGTGGTACTGCTTCAGAGAGTCCTCTGTGGTGGTCAGTGTTGTGGTCTGGATCCTTTCTTCTGTCAGTTTCCTCACACTTTGTGTGTTGCAGGATGTTTTTATCACACAAATCATCATAGGGACTTTCCTCCTCCTCCCTCTCCCACTGCTCATCTTCTTCCTGGGTGGGACCATCAGAGCTCTGTCTGCCAGTCATGTCCCCGCTGATGAAAAAAGAAGAATAATTGCAATTTTGGTCCTGGTGCTGCTTATTTACACACTGCGATTACTGTCATCCTTCATTTTCTGTATGGCAAAGATGAACAGTCCCAGACACTTCCCATACCTGGCATTTGTGTTTGTGATGTTGAGTCCCCTCGCCGACTTGCTTCTGTATGTTTTCATGAGGAAAGGGACCATAGACAAGTTTCTGGCCTCTGTGTGTTGCTGCAGAATGGACAGCAATGATATCTGCAATTCAACAGTATGAATGATAAAAACAACTTTGTTATTTCATTTTTTTTTTGAGTTGCTAGTTGATGTCTATCATTACCATCCCATAATCATGAAAGTAAATCACATATGATTATTCTATTAGCTGAGCTCATTAAACTCACCACACCGTCTTGTTCCTGAATTCTTTTATTCTGACTGTTTGTTAACACAGCGAGAACATCTGAACAAGTCTTTAGAACCTTTCCTTTGTTGGTCATTGTGGTAATTAATGTCTTTTCATTTTTTTCATTATGTTGGTGTATAAATAACAAACATGACTACACACTATTTGTTTACCTTGAAGTTGTATTTTTGGTGTTATTGTGGTAGACATGCTAGTTTTTTGGATGGAGCAGCTGTTGTGTGCTTTCAAAAAAGATCTTGTGTCTCTGTCCATGTTATACATGAAACTGTGCATGTTCTGGATATCTAATTAAACATCTGTCTGTACATATACATATGATCTCTAAACAAAAATGTGTGTTTACTTTTACTTGTTCTCTAAATTGAAACCGGATGAATGAAGTTTCAACTGAGTCTCTGCTGGTTGACAAACCGCTGGACAAAAAGTCAAACTCTTAGCAGGGAGGCCTCATGAACCCCTGAAATTATCAGATTTTTTGCATAATAATTTTGCTTATAAATGACAAATGGTCACAAGGACATTCACAACAGATAAGACACATAGTTCTTAATGTAAATTAGCAAAGGCAATTGTATGTTTCTAACCAAAGCTGATTATGAACTGAGATTCAGAAACGTCATGCACACGTCACAAAATGTTGGACTGTTTCTTTAAATTTCTTTTAGCGCACAGTTGCAGTCATATTTATCTATTCTGTAGTTTGTTCTGTAGTTGTATTTGAGTTCTGTATTTGAGTTAGATTGTGGAGTTTAACTCTATTTGAAAAGCAGGAGTCTGCTGCAGGAGATCACTGAAACACCTGTTAATCTACAGATCAGCTGTTTTCTGCATGTGTTTGTTTTAATGCTGTACATGCTGTACATTAGAGTTTAAGCATTTATATCTTCATCCATGCGCTGATGTAAGATTATTATTTGAAATCAATAATACTGAGTTTGATTTAATTTAACAGTGAATTAACAAGTGACGGCGCAGCAGAAAGATGGAATGGCAGGTCTTATCTATTCCTGTTGGTACTAACCACTGTGCTATCTTCCAGATCCACCAGAGGACCCTGTTTTATGTTGTACTGTGGGTGTTATTGAGTCATTATTGAGTCATTATTGTCTGCAGTGGCAAAATTAAGGCTGAAAATGTTGAGATTATTTTCAGCAGAGAACTCAGAGATGATGACATGTTGAAATAAGGGATCTATTCAGAAGAAGAGGATGTAGATTAACAGGCAGAACTGAGTGTCACTGTGTGGATACACTGGACAAAACATCAGGCAAGTATAGTTAAAGTTCCCATTTGTAGGAAAGGAAGTCTCATTCCAAACTCATCACATACTGTTGATTTGGGGTGGTCAGCGTCCTGACCTGCCATGCAAAGCATCAGCTTTTGACAAATTGGGAATGAAACTCAAAAATCTACTTTTATTACAAATAGCACCTTTTAAATCGGAAACTTGCATGGAGATAATATGACAGGAGGATAAATGGTATGATCTGTCTGACTGAGTGCATTAAAACCTGCCACAGGCTCAGCTGATGCCGATTTTGATTTATAGTGTTTTATACAACAGTTAGCTCCAACCACGTAATTTGATTGGATAATTAATTAACGTGACATCAGTTGCCAAATTCTCTTGGATTGAGGCAAACTTTGCACCGCAAAGACATATTTTCACAAATTACATTTGATTCAAATTACAAACAGAGGAGGACGAAGGGAAGGAGAGAGGCCAGGATACATCAGTGCAAACCAGGTGTGTTGATATGACATCAGTCGACCTCGACAAATTAGAGGAGAGCAAATATGAAGCCAACACTGCCATTCAGAAAGTGTCTGATATGGGACTCGAGGCGAGGGAGATCATGGCAGTGACTTGGCATAGGTGAGATGCTTTTGATTCATACAAACTGTGGCGCAGTCTGAACATAAAATACATATCTAAACAAAAACTTGTTTCGCAGGTCTGAAAGCTCGCTAAAAAGTTATTGGAGACCATCTATGGAGAGCTGGAAATGATGAATCAACATGCTGTCTGATCGAGTTGTTAATTCATCAGAAACACACATCATGCCACCAAAGCGACTGTCAATAGACTCTTATTTTAGTGGTTGAACAATAAATGGAAACATTCAGATAAATGTAAATGATACAAGTAGCAGTAATATGCAGAAACAGTAGCAGTCTTTAGAAAATGTTTATGTGTTGCCTGGCAACAGCCTAGTCTCCCCCCCAGTTATGGAACTATTTGTGTTGGTGGAGCCAAATAAATTATCAATTATATAAACACATGATAATCTCTTGTGGTTTCTACTGTTAAGTAATAAAATGCACTTCTAGAACTGTTGTATAAAAGCAACATCACGTCATGATGTGGTGTGATTATCTGCGACCGAATCACACCGCTGCTGTTATACAGTACAACCGCACTCCCTCTCATGCGATATTGCTTAAATATTTTATTTTACAACAGTCTGATGCTGGTTTCCTAAAGATGAAACAAACTAATCTGCTGTACATATCTGTTGCTGATTGGTGTGTCTGATTGAACAGATTCCTGCTGTCGTCAGGTGGCCGTACTTGTGTGGTCACGTGTCAGCTGGTTATTCAGAGATTATTTCAAAAGTGCGGACTGTGTTGGGGGTGGCGGTGTGATAATGCAGATTCATGCCTGGCTATTTTTTTTTCACACTTACTTAGAAGAGGGAGAGTTGATCAACAGGAAGCTGCAACAACTGCATGTTGCAACTTAATATATTGACCGCAGAGGACCACACATCAGACACTGCTGTAGAGAGCTGATACAGGTGGAGCATTTCAGCTTTAAACAAGGTAAATGTACATAGAGAGAGTTTGCATGAATATTTGTCTGAAATTGCACAGCAGTTTTTGATTTGATATCACACTGGGACTGGGACTGCTACTACTACTAGATTACGTTAAGGGATATAAGTGAACAGTGATAATCCAAAACTTTTCCAGGTTTCACTCTCAAGGATGGAAGAATTCAACATTACCTACAATACAACACAGAACAACAGTTTTAATAACAGCAACGACACCTCTGGCTACGATCTCTTGGAGACTGAGGAATACAAAAAACTCTGGTTCATCACGTATGTGGTGACATGCATGATCATTTCTGTCGCCTTTCCCCTGATCCTCATGGCCATCTATTATCTGTTTTCTCTGGTATGTACATTAAGATTTGTTTATTAACCATAATATGTCAAGTGTCTGACAGTCTGTAAAGGATCTTGATGATGAACAATCGGTCTTGTAGTAAAACCGTTCTTGTTACTGTACTGATCGAAGCAGAGCTGATGTTACTGACAGCACAGAGAAGATAGTAATTAAATGTCTCTAACTACAGTTGTTGGGCAGAGCAAGATGACATGTTTGCAAAAAAGATATTTTTTTGAATAACTGCTTTAGAAGCCTGCTATGCAGCTACTTACTCAATTAGAATTTTTCAGTACTTACATAACCTGATACAACTGGTAACTCATGAATGTGACATCGCAAAACTGATGTGACACAACAGATAGACATCAGCAATTGTCATATTTCAATGTTGTTGTATCTGCAGACAGTCAACAAGAAGAATATCATCCAATATCTCAGTCCCTCCCTGTTTTCCTGCAGGTGCGAAACAATCACATTGCTTCAATCTACATCATCAACCTTCTTATTTCCGACCTGATTCAGCTCTGCTGCATGATCGTTTGGGTGGCTCAAAATAATGGGATACCAAAAATTGGCCTGTTTCCTTATACTGTAAGTCTGACGGTCAGCGCTGGCTTCATGGTGTGCATCGCCCTGGAAAGGTAACTATCTGTCTCTCCAGCACATGTGTAGCTACTTCTATGTCTGAGCATCTTGTTGTCCATCTTGTTTTACAGGTATTTGGTCATCGCCTGCCCACTGTGGTACCGCTTCAGACGAAACCTCAAGATCTCTTTGTTTGTGTGTGTCATGGTCTGGGCCCTGATCCTTCTCTGTCTCCTCAGTGCAGATTTCTTCCATCATATTATTGTCTCAAAAGTCATCTATGGCAGCTTGTTCCTTCTTCCCTTCCCACTTATCATCTTCTCCCTGGTCGGGACCCTCAAAGCTCTGTCTGCCAGCCGTGTCCCGTCTGATGAAAAACGAAGAATTGTGGGAATTTTGGTCCTGGTTCTGGTTATTTACACACTGCTGTTCATGCCGAACATCATTTTTCACCTGGCAAAGAGACAAATGTCCAAGTATATCCTCTCGGACCTGTCCTCTGTGTTTGTCCGGTTTAGTCCCCTTGCAGACTCTTTTCTGTATGTTTTCATGAAGAAAGGGACCATAGACAAACTTTTGGCCTCTCTGTGTTGCTGCAGAATGGACAGCAATGACAGCAACAGAATGGACAGCAATAATATCAGCAGTTCAACGGTATGAAAGATGGCAACATTTACAGAGTCAGCTTCATGTAGGCAGAGAAAGAGGGAGAGAGAGAAAGGAGAGAGAAAGGATGGAGACGGGACAGATACTGTCATCTACTGATATGATTTCCAATTAGACACCTAACTGCAGGTAAAGGGAGTTGTGTTGTGTTAGTAATGGCTGCTGGGAAATGTTTTGGTGAGCTTGATCAGGTTCACTATGTGAATATAAATAACACTGGTGTGTTATTCTTTTATCCATTAATTGATTGTACGTTTAACTCAGTCTCAAGTCTTCTTCTTTTGTTTTATCTCATGCAGACCATAATTTGTTTAGTTGTAACTAATGTGCGTCCAGCAAAAACTGTTTGCTGTTATTTCCGGTGCAGATATGAAACAAGTGTACGTATTATTTTTATCGTTTTTTCATTAGGAGATTTATTTTTGTTGTTTTTAGTGGAAAGCATTTTTAGGCTGTGATTCAGAGCAGCTGTTGAGTGTTTTCAATTAAGATAAAATCTTATATTACAGTGTATTCAATTGAATATTTAATTGTAAACTTTCTGAAAATGCAATTATTATTATTATTATTAAAACTCTGTGGTCTGCAAAAGTCTGGAAGTCTTTTGTGACTCTCTGATTCAAACCTGATAAATGAAGCTGCAACCCTGCAGCCCACCCTGCTGTTAACATGGACGCACTTAAAGTTCTCATACTACATTTAGAGAATTAAGTGGCAGAAGTGATAAATTGTTACAGATAAAGTCACAAGAGGAAAGACAAATACTTGTCAATGTAAGTTAGTCTCATTTATGTTTTCCTCTTTTAAACTTTAACTGATTGTTATTAACTCCTCCAATAACAGTGAAATTTCGCAAAATGTCAGACGTTCATATGTATTTATTTGCAGACGCTTTGTCTAAAATGCTCTACAAATACTGGTGAGTTACTATATTTGCCCATACTTAGTTTAAGACATACTGGCAGAAAAAAAAACAAACAAAAAAAAAACAGGAAGCTACTGCAGGAAATCACTGATAACATCATCAGGCGAGGCGGACGCTCACTACAGGAGTTTTAAAAACTGGACGATTGTGAAATCAGATTGCATTGAGCCCGTACAGATGTTCCTCTTCAGCAGTGTCACATGAGATGATGTGTGTTAACATCATTTGTGACAGGACAGTGATGCGGTCAGGACCGAAGCGCTTGTGCTATACTTTACCTGATGAAATATTTAATGTCACAGGCACATGGCAGCAACCCCTCCTGATTTTACTCACCTACATCACCTGATTATTATCCCAGTTATTAGTATGACAAGATTCTTACGTTAGGAGTGTTTAACATACATCTTTTAACCTCACTCTGTCATGATCCCAGTTTATGTTCTCCTGTTTCCTGTTTTATTTTGAAAATGTTGCCCTCTTGTGTCTTGTCTAGCTTTTCGTTTCCTGCTGTGCCCCTCCTCACTCCGCCTGTTCCTCGTCCCGTCGTCAGTGCGTCTGTATACAGTCTTTTCTCCTCCCTCTGGTCTCTTATCCGTCATGTTCTCCGTGTCCGTTCTCTCTCCGTGTATAAGCTCCTATTAGCGTGATTGCTTGTTCGCGTTTTGGTGTGTCTCCCTCCCTGTTCTTGTGTTTCCACCCGCTTCTTCAAGGCAAGGCAAGTATATTTGTATGGTATCTTAATTCATCTGCCTCTGATATTATTAACATAATCACTCTCACGGGTAAATATAATATTCAAACTGCTTTACAGGATCATGAAAATAACATTAAAATGCATTAAAAATTGCATCTAAAAATGATTTGAAAACAAGTAAGAAGACGTCAAGAAACAAAACATTAAAAGAAGTGAAGAGAACGGGAAGTCGGCTAAAATAGAAAAGGTTTAAAAGATACAAGATTTAAAAAATAGAAATCATAGTGGAGTTAAAAGCTTTAACATGGCTTCAGTGAAAAGCAGAGTCAAAAAGAAAGTCTTCAGTCTTGATTTAAAACAGCGTTTCTGAGCTTTTTACTGGTGATGTTGTTGTTGATGATGATAATAATAATAATAATAATAATAATAATAATAATAATAATGTGCCATTATATTACTACCAGCTATTCTGTAAACACTCCATCTACAGTATTGAACATGCAGCATCGCTCTCCAGCTCATTTTCCTAAAAATAAAAAAAAATTAAAAAAAAACACAGAAACTATTTTAAATTGTTTGGTATATTTTTTTTTTTCATATATTTATGAATATTTTCTGTGCCATTATTTTTGCTGTGACCAGTTGGGCAGCCCCTACCCTAAACCACCTCTACTTGAGTCCAGAACCATGAACACTGTGTCAATCATTTATCTGCAACAACAGAACCATGCGCATCCAGAAGCACTTTAACAGGAGCCGCTGAAAGCGTGATGCACAATCCTGCCGGCTAATGTCTTTTTCTCACTTCCCTAGAGAGGAGGAGTAGAATAACAGGATTCTGCTGCACGTTGTCTCTTCATATATTGGCTGCAGACTGTTTGGCTGCAGAGGACAAAGCATCAGGGACCTGCAATTAATTCGCATTAATATGTATATGAATATACTTTTTTGTGGGTAGACAAGGAATAACGACTGTGTTTTACTTTAGTGAAATCACTGAACAAGGTGAATGGGAGATTTCTACATGGACAACAGCTCACAGGAAGACAGCTGTGATTCCAGCAACATCACCTCCTCCATCGTGTGTGTGTGTGCTGACATGCGTGATAGTTGCCATCAGCCTTCCTCGGACCCTCGGAGGCCATCTATGCTGTTCATTCTCTGGTGCGTACATTCTGTTCTGACATTCTGAGTTTGATTTAGCTACCTTTTCATTGCTTTTGTGTTCTCATACACTTTGTTGATTAAATGTATTTTTCAGTCAGTTAGAACTTTCATCCATTCATTTATCTCTATGTTTTCATCAATGACCTGAGAGACACAGGTGGTTTAATTAGATAGACCCAGGTGGCATGTTAGTGAGAGAGTGGCGTAGTCGAGTTGGTATTTAGTTACAGTAACTTCAGTGATTTGATGTTGGATAAGACTTGATTGAATTAAAGCAGACAGTTGGGCCTTGGCAGAGGAATGCACTCCACTGAGTGCAATCCTACGTATGATCATTGCTGTATCATCATTCCTCCCATTAACTTTTCACTTAAAGCTCAACAATAAAACATAAGCACGATGTACAATCATGGCTGTAATGTCGATCAATATGAAAGTGGTTGATTGGCTGTGATGAATAATTCAATTCAAGTGGAGCTACTGACATTAGCCTGATTAGAACTGGTTTCTGTCCCGTCTGTTGACATCATCTACTCGCTGACGTCACTGTTAATGTAATATCTTTCTCAACCATCCTATCAGAGGAATGTTATTGTTTCTTTTCCCACATCAGGACCGACATTTGCAACTGTTGCAGACTGTCAACCAGAACCTGTGCTCTGTTTAGGCCCACTGAAATTTATTTGCAGCCTGGTTCTTTCTTATTGAGGGAAACTGATTGTGCTTTGGACAACTCAGTTGAGATGGACAGCAGAGGGAGACACAGATGAGGAGGAGGACAGGAAACATTGGCATGCTTGTGTGTGAGATGCATTTACTTTGTTCCGGGAAAGACGCCTTGTTTTTTTGCTTAATTCATCTTCATATTACACCGAGGGCATTTTGATTAGTTTACTGACTTTCTGTTTCATAAAACAATGAGAGAACTTTGGATCTACAGCATTACTTAGGTCAAATACAGCCTCAATCCACTGGACGCTATGTTTATTTTCACAACGACCTTCTTTATTATTTGTCACAACAGTGTAATGCATCCATAAGCACTTGGGCAGAAACTGTTGAATTGCAGATGCATATCGCAGATCATATCATGTTTGACTAATTGTTTCCTATTCTTAGAAGAGGAGGAGCAGATTAACAGGATCCTGCTGCATGTTGTCTCTTGACAGACTGACTACAGACTGTATGCTGAGGACAAAACAGACATTTGTGCAGGGAACTCATTCAGGTGGAGGCTTTCAGCAAGAAAAGGTGAATTTTATTACTTTACTTTTGTCTCATATGGATGAGAAGAACTGCAAACAGTCATTGAATGATTTTAAATTAATATTCATATTAATAAATTAAACTTAATTGACACAGCAGTTTTGATTGTGGGAATATTAATATTGTGTTTTACTTTCCTGATGTCACTGAACAACATCAGCTGGATATTAAATCACTTGCTCTTTTTCTATCACATGTTCAGAGGAATGGAAGATTTCCACATCAACAACACCTCGTTGGACAAAACCTTTGATTATGACTACGATTCCAGCAACATCACTTATCTGACTCTCTATGACCCTCATGGAGAAGTCCATCCCATGTTTGTGGTGTCATGCATAATAACTGCTGTCGGCCTTCCTTTGACCCTCATGTCCATCTGTGCTGTTTATTCTCTGGTACGTAACTTTCAGCTGAGATTTATTTAATAACTGTCTGTGTCATGTGTCTGTTGTACAGTTTGTCTGTTTGTGACGGATCTTGCTGTGATCTTAATGTACAGGAGCAATTTACCTAATTATTAAAAGTAAAATGATGTATTGGATCGTAAACTCATGCAGTTTGAATGCGTGGTACCGTTCCAGCCTTCTGTTAAACAGTTGAGATTCATGGCACCATTTAGTCAGAACTGCAAGAAAAACATTTTTAAAAGTCTTCAAGTTTGGGTGTTTTGTAATAGTAATGTTTCCTTGCAGGTGAGAAAGGATCATGTTGGTCCGATCTACGTCATCAACCTTCTAATTTCAGACCTCATTCAGTACTGCTGCTTGATCCTTCTGATGACAGGAAGTGATCATATGATGCTTTTATTTGTATTTTATATCTACTGTAGTAGTCTGAACGTCAGGGTTGGCTTCATGGTGTGCATCGCCCTGGAAAGGTAAGTATCTGTCTCACCAGTATGTGTGCAGCTTCTTCTGAGTCTCATTTCTATATAAATGTGAAACCTCTTGAACACAGTATGTTCATCTTGTTTTACAGGTATCTGCTCATCGCCTGTCCACTGTGGTATCGCTTCAGACACACCATCAAGTTCTCTGTTGTTCTCTGTGTTATGGTCTGGGTCCTTTTTCCTGGTGGTGTCCTCACACTTTGGGCGCTGCAGGATGTTTTTATCACACAAATCATTGTAGGGACATTCCTCCTCCTCCCCCTCCCACTGCTCATCTTCTTCCTGGGTGGGACCATCAGAGCTCTGTCTGCCAGTCGTGTCCCCTCTGATGAAAAACGAAGAATTGTTGGAGTTTTGGTCCTGGTGCTGCTTATTTACACACTGCTGTTTCTGCCAGCCATCATTTGGTTCATGGCAGATATGTACATTCCCCACCTCCTAAACCTCACTCTTGTGTTTGTCCAGTTGAGTCCCCTTGCAGACTTATTTCTGTATGTTTTCATGAGGAAAGGGACCATAGACAAGCTTCTGGCCTCTGTCTGTTGCTGCAGAATGGACAGCAATGGCAGCAGCATAATGGACAGCAATGACATCACCAGTTCAACAGCATGAATGATATCAACATCTTCACAGTTGGTTTCATTCGGCAGAAAAAGAAGCGAGGTTGATTCTGTCATGTACTGATGTGGTTTCCAAAAAGCTGCTTAACTGTAGACAAAAGGAAGCGTTGCTGTGACTCTGCTGTGGGAGAACTGGCTGCTGGGAAACGTTTTGGTGAACTTGTTCTGGTTCACTGTGATGGCTCCATAAATGTAAATACCTTGTTGAGTTGTTTCTGTTCCTGAATCTTGTCATGACTAAATGTCTTTTCCTTTTTCATTATATTGTTATAATAAGATAATAAGAGACAAAACTACACACTATTTACCTTGAAGTTGTATTCTTGGTGTTACGGTGGTAGATATGCTCGTCTTTAGGATGGAGCAGCTGTTGTGTGCTTTCAAAAAAGATGCATCATCTTGTATCACTGCCTATGTTATACATGAAACTGTGCATGTTCTGGATATCTAATTAAAAATCTGTCTCTATACAAAAATGTGTGTTTACTTTTGACTTGTTCTCTATTTTGGCTGGCTAACAAACCTCTGGACAAAAAGTCAAACTCTTAGCAGGGAGGTTTCATGTACTCTTAAAATTATCCCATTTGTTTTCTAATTTTTGTTATAAATTACTAATGCCACAAGGACATTCACAACAAATATGACACATAGTTCTTAATGTAAATTAGCAAAGTCAACTGTATGTTTCCCTTTTTTTTTTAACCAAAATGTTGGACTGTTTCTTTAATTATCTTTTAGCTCACAGTTGCAGTCATATTTATGTAATTGGCAGATACTTTTATCTAAAGTACTGTATTTGAGTGAGATTGTGGAGTTTAACTCTAATTGTTTTACACTAACACACTTTAAGAAGCCGATGCAGAAAAGCAGGAGGCTGCTGCAGGAGATCAAACACTGAAACACCTGTTAATCTACAGATCAGCTGTTTTCAGCGTGTGTTTTTCAAAACAATGTATGCTGTTCAAACTGTATATTCCAGTTTAAGCATTTATGTCTCCATCCATGCATTGAGGTAACATTATTATGTGAAATCAGTTGTCTTGAGTTGAATTTAACAACTAAAACTTAACTGATATTACTTTAAAACCAGATTTCAGGCAACATGCATGTGTGATTGAAGACAATCCACAAAAGAAAAAGCCATTATCCTTTCTGTGGATCTGGGTTGATTGCAGTGGCTTCAGATCACCTGTGTGCAGGATGTGGTGACTGACTCCTAATGAGCGAAAGCAGCTTGTGGCATTCCCCTCCCAGCCAGTCACGGTGTGATGACGCCCTTTTGTGAAGGCTTAAGAGAGGTGGGAGAGGCACCCAGGTGGGACTCTGTCCATGATACACTGCAGACACAATCTCCAGGCTGTCAGCCAGAAACTCTGTTCTGTTTAGGCTCAGTGAGATTTATTTGCAGCCTGATTCTTTCTAATGGAGGGAAACTCTGTAATGCTGGTCACTCAACTGTGTTGTCCGAAGCACAATCAACATTTAACTACAGGCCACCTGCATCAGGACCAGGCTTATTTGTGCAAGAGTGACTTTCAAACAGCCTGACTCCCGCAGGTTTTCTTCAGTTTGCTCCTCTGAAGCGCCTCTGAACACCTTTAGTCTTCTGCTGTAGGAGATGGACAGCAGAGGGAGACACAGATGAGGAGGAGGACAGGAAAAGTTTGTTGGCATGATTGTTAGTGACATGCAGGGTGGTGTTGGGGCATCCTGTCTGATTACTTTTTCTTTTTTCTTTTAACACACTCCCTTCACATATCCAGCATTTACTTGTTCCAGGAACAGAAACTTTTTTTTTGCTTTTCTTAATGCATCTTCATTATACACTGAAAGCATTTTGAGGTTTAACAGGATAATTATTCCCATCAAGTGGGAGTGGAAGGAAGGGTGTTGTTGTGGCAGACGGATAGTTGAGAGTGGCAGAATATCACCATGAATGTGAAACAGGAGGAGGAGAGCCTGGATTCTCTATATTATGAAGAGAAAAGTACTTCAACACACTTGAAATTGTTGGTGTATTCATTTGCAAATATCTGACATTTTTCAGCAAAAAACGGATTATAAACTTGGGTAAAGTCTTATATTCAACACTTGATTGGTGTGTTGATTATTTAACACTTTTAAAGTTGATTTAAAGTTGGCATAAGAGGCATAAAATCAGCAGCAGTATTGATCAGTGCCTCCCTATTTACATAAGTTAGCTTCAGGGCTAAGTCATAGAATTTATCCAGGTAGGACTTTGACCAATTGTACAAAATCATCAATTATAATCAGTATTTGTGTTTCTGTTTAGTCTATAAAATGTCATTGTCATCTCATGTGATGTCTTCAGTGTGATATTAGATTGTTTGCATTTAAATAGCTGACAACTAATTAAGATTAATTCATATCAAACATGATATTTATTGGAGCGGCCTGGTGAGTCTATGAGCAGTTCAGGAGGTTTAAGACTGGATCAGTAAACCAAACCAGATAATGTGTGTTAGACATCAGTACAGACAGAGGAACCACACCAGATTTCTCCTCTCACTCCTGTAGTGTGAGCCTGGCCATGGGTCAGAACAGCACACTCAGTGGGATCCAATGAGAGCGATGCCAGAAATGGTTCAAGTTTGCTCTTTGGTCAGCAGAATTGTTGGAACAATGCCATAACGTGGATGACACCGAGTTGCTGATGATTAAAAGACAGTCTGGGTAAAATCAATCTCCATTATTTAGTTAAACCAAACATCAACTACGTCTTTACAGCAGGAAAAGCATGTGATATCTTTATCAGAGAAAGATGTTTAACAGGTGATTTTATGTGTTTTCACCAAGTTAGGTACCCAAAATATAGTGGAACACAAGAGCACTGAGCTGTCGACGGGCTGATGGATACAAAATGGAGGCCTGAGTTTCTGTTTCATAGAACAATGAGAGAACTTTGGATCTACAGTATTAATTAGATCAAATACAGCCTCAATCCACTGGATGCATGTTAATTTATTTTTTAATTTGCGTTGGAATATTTTAAATGTTGAAAAATGCTATTTTTTGCTCTCTGTGCCATTTTCTTTCTTTCTTTCTTTCTTTCTTTCTTTCTTTCTTTCTTTCTTTCTTTCTTTCTTTCTTTCTTATCTTTATGACAATCAGCTCCTCTACACTTTCAGCTGTGGTGAAGGCAGACAGACATGTCAGGATACTTGAGTAGGAAACAATACATGTGTTAATGATTTAATTTGACCATAACTTTCATACGCAAACCACAACAGCATAATGCATCCACAAGCACTTGAACAGAAACTGTTGAAATGCATATTGCATATCATATCATGTTTGACTAATTGTTTCCTGTTCTTAGAAGAGGAGGAGCAGAATAACAGGATCCTGCTGCATGTTGTCTCTTGACAGACTGACTACAGACTGTACGCTGAGGACAAAACAGACATTTGTGCAGGGAACTCATTCAGGTGGAGGCTTTCAGCAAGAACAGGTGAATTTTATTACTTTACTTTTGTCTCATAGAGATGAGAAGGACTGCAAACAGTCATTAAATGATTTTAGAATAATGTTAATATTTATATTAATATATGAAACTTAATTGACACAGCAGTTTTGATTGTTGGAATATTAATATTGTGTATTACTGTCATGATGTGACTGAACAACATCAGGTGGGTATTAAATCACGTGCACTCTTTCTATCACATGTTCGGAAGAATGGAAGATTTCCACATCAACAACACATCGCAGGACTACAGCTTTTATTATTACTACGATCCCAGCAACATCACCTTTTCGGATCCCGATGAGCCTCCTGGAGAAGTCCAGCTCATATTATTTTTGGTGACATGCATAATAACTGCTATCGGCTTTCCTTTGACCCTCATGGCCATCTATGTTCTTTCTTCTCTGGTACGTAACTTTTGACTGAGATTTATCTAATAACTGTCTGTGTCATGTGTCTGTTGTACAGTTTGTCTGTTTGTGATGAATCTTGCTCTGATCTTAATGTACAGGAATAATTAACCTCATTATTAAAATTAACATGATGTTTCGTGGATTGTAAACTCATGCAGTTTGAATGCGTGGCACCATTCCAGTCTTCTGTTAAACAGCTGAGATTAATGGCACCATTAATCAAGAACTCCAAGAATTTCTTTTAAAGAAGTCTTCAAGTTTGGGTGTTTTGTAACTGTAATGTTTCTCTGCAGGTAAGAAAGGATCATATTGTTCCGATCTACGTCATCAACCTTCTCATTTCGGACTTCATTCAGCTCTGCTGCTTGATCCCTATGGTGACAGACAGTGGTTTTGTGATGAGACTTATCATAGTTATAATCTACTTTTATAGTCTGATGGTCAGTATTTGCTTCATGGTGTGCATCGCCCTGGAAAGGTAACTATCTGTCTCACCAGTATGTGTGCAGCTTCTTCTGAGTCTCATTTCTATATAAATGTGAAACCTCTTGAACACAGTATGTTCATCTTGTTTTACAGGTATCTGCTCATCGCCTGTCCACTGTGGTATCGCTTCAGACACACCATCAAGTTCTCTGTTGTTCTCTGTGTTGTGGTCTGGGTCCTTTCTCCTGTCAGTTACTTCATGATTACATTCCTGATTGGTTTTAGAAATGGACGCATCATCGTTGGGACTTTCTTCCTCCTTCCTCTCCCTCTGTTCATCTTCTTCCTGGGTGGGACCATCAGAGCTCTGTCTGCCAGTCGTGTCCCCTCTGATGAAAAAAGAAGAATTGTTGGAATTTTGGTCCTGGTGCTGCTTATTTACACACTGCTGTTTCTGCCAGCCATCATTTTGTCCATGACAGAGATTAAAAGTGGCCACCCCCTCTTCAGCGTGGCAAATGTGTTCATCCAGTTGAGTCCCCTTGCAGACTTAATTCTGTATGTTTTCATGAGGAAAGGGACCATAGACAAGCTTCTGGCCTCTGTGTGTTGCTGCAGAATGGACGGCAATGACAGCAGCAGTTCAGCAGTGTGAATGATAACAACACATTCACATTCACGCTGATTATTAACTAAAATTCATCAATAAAAAGTGTATTTCTGAAAATACAGTGCTCTGTGTCTTTAAATACTTTGACGATAAGCTGACATGACGTTTCTAAAGTGCCATCTAAACACAGAGTTTAATCCTGCTTGCTTTACATATGAATTCAACATGTTGAGAACATACGTGCTTGACTAAAATTCTTAAGAATATAAGAACTAATTTTAAAATGAAGGGTATTTAATTTAAGGTTGTGAGTTCTTCTTCAAACACAGGCATATTTGCAAGGTAGCAGTCTTAATTTCCACCTCTAGATTTACAGCACTGCCATGTCCTGAGGAAAGGCTATTGTACCATTGATGGTGAATCAATTATTTTCTATCTATCTTAAAGTCTAATTTCATACATCAAACAGGAATTATATATCTGTATGTGTTGGATTATTCTTCCAGCACGTCTTGTCATGTAAATACAGTCAGAGAAGCAAAAAGATGGAATATGGAATGGATGGAATTTCAACCTTGTCAATGGACATTTTAATGTTTTGCTGTGAAACCAGGTCACATTGCAAACTGTCTCACTGGCAGGTCTTATCTATTCCTGCTGGTACTAACCACCGTGCTATCTTCCAGATCCACCAGAGGGCCCTACCTGCCTGCCTGGCTGCTCTCTGTGCTCTCTATGCATACACTTTGTAAATAGCTGTCTGTTTCCTTTCATAACAGTTTCATGTTGTTTTCTGGGTGTTATTCCATTCTTATTTGCCTTTTGATAAAATTAGGGCTGAAAAAGTTACGTGCATTTTCAGTGCAAATATCAGATGGACAACATGATGCAACTACATGTCAACAACATCTTTCTAGCATGAAATGCACCGGATAGCTTATCTGCTCAGAAGAAGAGGATGTAGATTCACACGCAGCACTGAGTGTCACTGAGTGTCACTGTGTGTCACTGTGAGGATACGGTGGGAAAAACGGCAGACTACTGTAGTTAAATCTGAAACTTACATGGAAATGACATGACAGCAAGATAGGATCTGTTATTCATCTGATATATGGGCTGATGGGAACTTAAACCTGCATCAAGCTCAGCTGATGACTTGTCAAAACTGCAAAGAAATAATGTCTTAAACATGATGACTTATCAGGCACGGGGTTATTTCCACCATTTTAATTTCTTTATATTCTGTGCTAGATTCACAAACTTTAACCGGATCTGCAGTACGTAGCTGTGGCTGAATTATAGGTATCACTTCAGTTTGACACAACTGATTGATCAGGTACCTGCTCTCTTCAGATGGCTGTTTAACAGTGTAAAAGAAAGAAAAGGAAAAACAAAAAAGGCCCTCAGCTCGGGCTTCTATTACTCAATGCACATTGATGAATCATGAGTTTTATCTCACGTCGTTAGAAGAGGAGGAAGTATCTGCCCATGATTTCACTAACAGACTGTAGACTGATGCAGAGGACAAAACATCGGGTAGGAGCTTTGAGAGTTTTCAGAGATTAATGTTGCTGCATTATTTGACTATTTTTCTAGAGCTAATAACAACTGAAAAGAACCACAAAAATGTACATACATGATTATTATATGAATGTATAAAAATGACAAGGCACAGCTTTCTGGGATTTGATGTGAATGTGGGTATACTTAAGTCATTAGCTATTGGTCTTAATGTGCACTTTATTTTTTATACTGAACAATGTTATAAAGGGTGCACATTTGTTTTATATCTACCTATGATCTGTTCTCCCAAACAACAGGTTTCCCTCTGAAGAATGGAAGTTTTCAATATTAACAACTTATTTCCGTACCAAAGCCCAGCCGTGTACGTGATGACATGCGTAATCATCACTATTGGCCTTCCTTTGACCCTTGTGGCTATCTATGCAGTATATTCTCTGGTATGTGCACTATGACTGAGCGTTATTGTGTTATGTCACCTGTTGTGTCACAGTATCCAAACTTGATCTTTTCACAGGAATAATTTACTCTGTAATTGAGGTTTACACAAAGCTGACCGGACACTAAACACATGCAGTTTACATGTGTGACTCCATTCCAGCGTACTGTCAAACCGTTGACATTATTGGCAATATAGACATATATAAACACTGTATGAGCATAAAGTAGTTGACAAGGTTGTCTGAACAATATGCACGACATCATTAATTGGTTAGTAAAAGAAGCAGATGCAGCACTACAAACAAAGTGTGAAATGTAACACTTCATCATACACCCAGTTTGCAGAAATTACAAGTGCCAGTATTTATTCTGGCAGTTGGGTTACATAAATCTGGTCTATAGTCTTCATAGTCACAATGATCAGTCAGTTACGAATGAAAGTTCAGAACGTGATTACAGCTTGTTCATTTTTACCATTGTCTCCCTGCAGGTGAAAAATGATCACGTTGCTCCGATCTACGTCATCAACCTTCTCATTTCCGATGTCATTCAGCTCTGCTGCATGACTGTTGATGTGGTTCCTCTTAAGGACAGGAGGATATATTATATCGGCTTCTATATGTACTACTTTGCTATGATTGCCAGTGTTGGCTTCATGGTGTGCATCGCCCTGGAAAGGTAACCATCTGTCTGGATGTGTGCAGCTACTTCTGTGTCTTACTATTATATTTAAATATTAATGTGAAGCTCCTCAAACACAGTGTGTCCATTTTGTATTTCAGGTATTTGGTCATTGCCTGCCCACTGTGGTACCGCTTCCGACGAACCATCAAGATCTCCGTGGTGGTCTGCGTGGTGGTCTGGGTCCTTACTCTTGTCTATCTCCTCACATTCAATTATGTGAAACATACAGAGATTGTGTCTGCTCTTTTCTTCCTCCTTCCTCTCCCTCTGTTCATCTTCTTCCTGGGTGGGACCATCAGAGCTCTGTCTGCCAGTCGTGTCCCCTCTGATGAAAAACGAAGAATTGTTGCAATTTTGGTCCTGGTGCTGCTTATTTACATGCTGCTGTTCATGCCCAGCGTCATTTGGTATGCCACTTACTACCAAACCCTCAGCACACTGTCTTTAACATTTCTTAGATTAAGTCCCCTTGCAGACTTACTTCTGTATGTTTTCATGAGGAAAGGGACCATAGACAAGTTTCTGGCCTCTGTGTGTTGCTGCAGAATGGACAGCAATGACAGCAGCAGAGTGGACAGCAATGATATCACCAGTTCAGTGGTGTGAATGATAACAACATTTACACAGTCAGCTTCATGTAGTCAGAGAAGGGAGAGAAAATAGAAGAAAGGATAGAGATGAGACAATAAGAAGCCTAACTCTAGATAAAAGGAAGCTGTGGGAGCACTGGCTGCTGGGAAATGTTTTGGTGAACTCCAACAAATTAACATATGTCATTGTGATCCTTTATAATAACAGAAGCAGAACAGATATTGTCTAACTGAGCTCTTTGTAGTCGCCACATTGTCTTATTCCTTTATTTTAATTTTGACTGTTGTTTGCATGTTCATGGTTCATAATTACTGTGGAGTTCATCTATAAAACCATAAAAAGTTAATAAAAGTTGCAGCAGGTGTGTATGAATCTTTATTCATAAATGGTTGAAGAAGTATTTTAGTGTTTGCTAATGGTGAATTAACTAGTAATTACTAAAATTACTCTTAATGATGAACACATTTTTTTAGTTGTTACCTTTTTTTCCGGTGATGCTGGTTCCCACTGGCCTTGCACCCACATGAAGTTATAATAATTGCTTTCCTTTAGCTTGGTTATAACAATATTGATAAATGTGTTATTTTAATATCTTTTAGTTGCACACATTATGAAGCCCCAAGGTCCTTAATTGATTTTGAAACCAACTTTTTAAAAATGAAATCTTACCTGTTTGAATGGGTCCACCAGTTTATGAAAAACACAGCAGCCTGCTCTTTTCCTGAGGTTAAAACAAAGTGTCAGGAATCCATCCATCCATCCATCTTCTTCCGCTTATCCAATACCGGGTCGCGGGGGCAGCTGTCTGAGCAGGGACACCCAGACTTCCCTCACCCCGGACACTTCCTCCAGCTCTTCTGGGAGGATCCCAAGGCGTTCCCAGGCCAGCTGAGCGACATAGTCGCTCCAGTGTGTCCTGGGTCTTCCCCGGGGTCTCCTCCCAGCGGGACATGCCAGGAACACCTCCCGAGGAAGGCGTCCAGGGGGCATCCGAAACAGATGCCCGAGCCACCCCAACTGGCTCCTCTCGATGTGGAGGAGCAGCGTCTCTACTCCGAGCTCCTCCCAGGTGACAGAGCTCCTCACCCTATCTCTAAGGGAGCGCCCTGCCACCCTGCGGAGGAAACTCATTTCAGCCGCTTGTATCCGGGATCTTATTCTTTCGGTCATGACCCAAAGTTCATGACTATAGGTGAGGGTAGGAACGTAGATTGACCGGTAAATCGAGAGCTTCGCCTTTCGACTCAGCTCTCTCTTCACCACGACAGACCGGTACAACGACCGCATTACTGCAGCCGCCACACCGATCCGCCTGTCAATCTCACGCTCCATCCTTCCCTCACTCGTGAACAAGACCCCAAGATACTTAAACTCCTCCACCTGAGGCAGTAGCTCTCCCCCAACCCGGAGGGGACAAGCCACCTTTTTCCGGTCGAGAACCATGGCCTCGGATTTGCAGGTGCTGATTGTCATCCCAGCCGCTTCACACTCGGCTGCAAACCGCCCCAGGACATGCTGGAAGTCCCGGCTCGAAGGAGCCAACAAGACCACATCATCCGCGAAAAGCAGAGATGAAATCCTGTGGCTCCCAAACCAGATCCCCTCCGGCCCATGGCTGCGCCTAAAAATTCTGTCCATGAAAATAATGAACAGAACCGGTGACAAAGGGCAGCCCTGCTGGAGTCCAACATGTACTGGGAACAGGTCTGACTTACTGCCGGCAATGCGAACCAAGCTCCTGCTCTGCTCGTACACGGACCGTACGGCCCTTAACAGAGGGCCTCCGACCCCGTACTCTCGGAGCACCTCCCACAGAATGCCACGAGGGACACGGTCGAATGCCTTCTCCAAATCCACAAAACACATGTGGACTGGTTGGGCAAACTCCCATGAACCCTCGAGCACCCTGCGGAGGGTATGGAGCTGGTCCAGTGTTCCGCGGCCTGGACGAGAACCGCATTGTTCCTCCTGGATCCGAGGTTCGACTATCGGCCAAATTCTCCTCTCCAGTACCCTGGAATAGACTTTCCCAGGGAGGCTGAGGAGTGTGATCCCCCGATAGTTGGAGCACAGCCCCCGGTCCCCCTTTTTAAATAGGGGGACCACCACCCCGGTCTGCCAGTCCAGAGGCACTGCCCCCAACTGCCATGCAATGTTGCAGAGACGTGTCAACCGTGTCAGGAATCAAAAGTGAAAAAATCTCTAGCACTCTCAGAACAGTTCTATTGTTGGCAAGCTCACCTGAACATCGCTAGGGTAATTAAGGTAATTTCAAACTAATTTGCCATTTTGGAGCAGCTAGAGTCCAGGAGTGTGCCGGACAAGTTGCATGGAGCCATTTTGTCTTTTTTGACTGTTTTTTGTTGTTGTTGTTGTTGTTGTTGTTGTTGTTGTTGTTGTTGTTTCCCCAGCTACTTCAGTTATTTGGGGGATTGCTGCGACACTGTTTTGCTGTGAGGTCGCTGAAATGTTTTCTGAACCACAAAACTTTGCCTGACTTATGATTAGCATGGGGGTGAGGATGTATGACTGATTTTTACAAGTGCAACTCCTCAAATTCAGCAGGACAGAGATATAATAAATGTTTTAATGATAGACTGAGACCATTTGTTGCTGTGTTTTTTGTGTACTGATTCCAGTATGGGTCCATTTTCTTTCTGGTATTTGTTGTGTTGGATGGGAAATGCAGGAGGACAAGAACTAATGTCCCGATGAGATGAGCGATTAGAATGATCTAGCTTCAGATCAGGGATTTGGATACGCAAACTGATGTGTGTAATTGCTGTCTGGAAAGACAGCGTGTCTCTGCTTTCTCTGCATCTTGATGGCAGGAGTCATGTGCTGTCCTGCTGCACAAAGGTCAGAGGAGGAGTGAAATGTCATCCACGCGGAATATGTCAACAACAGTGTTTAATCTATGATTAGGAAACACACACAAAGCAGAGTTTGTTGTCTCATTAAGTGGAACAGGTAGAGCATCCACAAGGGAGATGACATGTGTGGTTGCTTGTGACTTGCTTCCGTCACAGTATAAGAAGGCTAAATATTTAAACTGCTTGTTTCATTTTCAACTTTCTCATTACCATCATCTCACCACACAGCATCAGGCTTTTTGATTGCCACAACACGGCAGGGATCTCGATGACAGAGTCTGCAAGGGAACAAAAATAACAAGGTGAGATCATTTCTATATTGGTGATATTCATGGTCTCCAAAGATCATTCGTGCTCTTTTTGGTGACCACAAAACCTTCCATGTCGCAACGCAGTGTACTTTTCATAATCTCTCATCCTGTTACAGGAAGATCATCATTATCTTATCTTACCAAATACCTGTAATCATCTTCTTTTTTTCGTCTTTTTTTTTTTTTTTTTTTATTCGGTTTGCAACAGTCATTTTCAAATGTGAATAAAAAGTTATTCTGATTACTTTACCATTGTTAATGTCTGGAGTAGTAAAATTGTTTATGCTCACAGCTTTAATTTTTGTTTCGAAGATGCATTTGCCACAATGTGTGTCCTTACATGTTAATTTTCTTTTTGAGTTTTTTATTCAGTCTTTTAAATAACATATTTTATTATTTTTGCAGTCGGTTCTTCATTATTAATTTAAACTGTCTGTAGTCTTGTATCTCTTGCATCAGTCTGAAAGGTTTAACTACATTAAACACAGTCGGTGGTTAAGAGGATAGATCCTCTTTTCACTCTTCTCGGGTAGAATTCTTGCTAATACTACCGATGATACCTTGGTGGTGCAGTGACCACCACAGATGGTTTTTTCCACCGGATGACACTGACGACAGTCTTCCATCTGTAGAGGCACCGTTGGGCTGATTCTGGTTGTCAGGGTGGCGTCTGGAAGGCCGCTGGTGATGGAAGATGCTGCAGTTAGTTGGAAAAATATAACAAACTTTCAATCTTTGTGGAGAAAGGAAGCACAGCGGCTCTGCTGACACTTCCTCTTTCGTTGAAATAATCTCCACAATGATGCAGCAATCAGTTTGCATGAATTATGTGCTAATTTACCAACAAGACGCAGCTTTTCATGTCACATTTAGGGAAAATAGGAAACCATATATTTTTTGTTTTGTTTTTTTCAACTTACTTCCACTTACAGCCCACCTGTTTTTCAGTTGAGAAGAGTTTAACTGTGTGAAAGTTTCAGATGTGGAGGTAATATCTCAATTATACATAATAAATATATTCAGAGCCAACTGACAAGCAGGCTAAAGCCATCGACTCTCTGCAGAATGTTATGATTCCAGAGTTGTTGAAGGTTTATTTGAAGGGGTGACTCACTTATCTTTATTATAAAGGTGAACGTTATAATTAATAATAGCTCAGTGTTGTTAGGAGTCACACTGGTCCCCAAAATTACATTGATAATATTTATGAAAATGGCTCAACAAAGTGGATCATGTATCAGATGATGAAAGAAAGAAGACAAAAAAAAGATGCTCATCATCTCACAAGATTAGCAAACGAGGAGGCGTTGTTTTTTATTACCACAGCGGAACATGATAAAATTCACACGAAAGGAAATAATGTCGTGTTGAAAGTCCCCCTGGTGAGACTGAACTCTGGCTGGTTCACTCTCCACTCGATTTGAGGTTTTACATTAAAGTTTATTTACCCATGATGTAAAAAAAAAAAAAACACACATAGTTAAGTTGTTTTGTAAAAAGCAAACACTTATTGTAAGAATCTACTGTGTTCTCTACAGTCTGTTTCCATGAATGACAAAAAAAATCTGAAAATCTTGGATGCATTCTCACTGCAATGTTTCTCTCCAACTTCTTGGGAGGCAGTACAACACCACTTCAGTGTGTATAGGTGTGGTCGTGTTATATGTGTGCAGGTGTAACTCAGCTAACAAAATAAAATGAAAGGGTCTAATTAGCAGGATATCATGTTGTTCCGCTCTCTTTCTTCCTCGTTCCCACGCTCCCGTCAAGGACTTCTCAAAGTTATGGTCTTCACAGTTCCTCCATATCAGTTGTTCTACACTGATACAGATATGACAGAATGATAAACCCTAGATTTTGGAGCTTGTTTTACACAGGAGTATGCATTCTAACCCAGTTAGTGTACAAAATGGGAAATGTAAAAAAAAAAACAACAAAGAACAAAACAGTTTTATCAAAATGAAACAGGTTTACTGGCCTACATGTCCAAGGTGTAACAAAGACAACATAGTCTTGTGCTTCTGTTTGACAGAGCCCGGTGTATCTGTGTGCCTGCTGGCCATGTACTGCTGTGTTGAATGTGTAATCTCTTCAACACCTTACTGAATGAGCTTTTACAACTTTACAGTATCCAAAGGTGATACAGAGGTAAATGATCATGTGGGTTTGACAGTAAAGGCTGCAGAGTCGAAATGTAGTTTCTCACAGAAGGAGAACCCAGCACAGTGCAGCATTAGTGTTTCAAGCTTCCTGTGTACTGTAGGTGAGTACTTCAGTGGACCAAACTGTTGAGTTTTTACAGATGTTTTACTTCTATCTGTCTCTAAAGCAAATCTCTTCTTTCAGGATCCCCGAACGCAGTGACCATGAAGTTTGAGAATATCCTGGAGGAAATTGACGGTTTTGGACCTTTCCAAATCAGCATCATCATCCTGCTGTTCATCCCTCGTATAGTTCTGCCCTGTCACTTCCTGCTGAACAACTTCATCGCTGGTGTGCCTCCTCACCACTGTGATATCAACAAACTCGGTGACGGTGGACTCTTCGGGAATTTAACTCAGGAGCAGAGGCTGACCGTCAGCGTGCCCATGCGAGAAGATGGAAACCCCAAATCCTGCGAGATGTTTGCAGAGCCGCAGTTTCAGCTCTTGGCCAACAGCTCCAGCAGCGCTGACCTGCCAACAGTTGGGTGTCAGAGCGGATGGGTTTATGACAACTCCACCTTCACTTCCACCCTGGCAACAGAGGTGCAAACTTTCTTCATAGTATATTAATGTCCCCCGACTTTGACACAGTCTTGTTGCAGCCAGTTGTCGCATTGTTGTTTCAGTCAGGACAGAAACCATTTTATTGCATTTATAAATTGTTAATCATCAACTCATTGTGTTTATGACGTTTTGTATGATGCACCTGAGGGCCACGCTATATATGACAAAACAGGTACTTAATTAGAGAATGTAACTGCTTTCTCTCTGTTGTCTGCTCTGTCAGTGGGACCTGGTCTGTGATAGAAAAAGTCTGACAAAAACCACAGGCACAATCTTCTTCTTCGGAGTGATGACCGGGGCCATAGCCTTTGGATACCTCTGTGATAAGTATGTGTATAAAAAGTGGCTTTCCAACAGTTTCATGATTTAAAGTGAAAAATCCTGCAGTTCATATTATTGACTTTAATGATTGGATTCTTAAAATACTTTATTATATCGATGAAAAATAAAACAGAGAGGTGTCAACTGGTGCTGAAGTGAGAAGACAGTCAAAGTGAAGTGATTCTAGCTGTGATCTGCGGTAGATTTTCATCAGTCTTCACTTTGAAGGAAAATGATGTCAGATATTTCCATGTTCGTGTTCATTCTACTCTCCTAATGCACTTCCAATTCTTGCTTCCAGGTTTGGGAGGAAAAGCACTCTTCTGGCCTCGTACCTCATGACCATAGTGTTTGGCTTCTCCAGTGCATTTGCAAACTCCTACATTCTGTTTACAGTGTTGAGATTTCTCACTGGGGTTGGACTGACAGGAATGTCCATCAACTCGATAGTGCTCAGTAAGCTAACAAGTTCACAATATCAACTGAAAGAGGTGACGATGATATATCATGTGTTCACAGATTGTTCATCCTCCCCGTCAAATGGCCACAAAATCTGTGATTGCAAGTTTAAAATAAAAAAAAATGTAAAGAAGTTGTCAAAGTGATGGTACCCCAGAGGAACAAAACACAACAGCATTACACAAAACACAACATCTCCCTGAAAAAAAACAGTTCAGAAAAAAATAAAAAGAATTTCCTTTCCTAAAAAAACAACATTTCTGTAACAAACATGTCAGAAAAACACAACATTTCACCAAAACAAAACAACATTTCAGATCAAGTAAAATGAAAAACACACTGTGTCGTTTAATGATTTTTATTATTCATAATTATTCATTTAGTTTGCAATTTTCCTCACCTTGCAGGCATTGAGTGGGTCGACACAGGTCACAGGTCGTTCATCGGTGTGATCGGCAGCCTGGCCTGGTCGGTCGGTAACATGCTGCTGGCTGGATTTGCCTTCCTGATAACTGACTGGCGGCCTCTGATCATGGCGGTCACAGCCCCGCTAGGACTTGCAGTTTTGACCTGGTGGTAAGTGAAACACATGCAGGTGCACTACATGGTGCAATGAAGACATCCAAGAACATCTAATCAAGCTCTGTGGCAAGTATAAAGAGGATGAGCAGCTCCAGTTCATCAGTATCAAGAAGGCAGGAGGACGAGATCTAAGATCTAAGATTGAAAGTTGTTCATTATTGTGGCTGGGAGCTGAAGTCACATGACTGCTGAACTTCCTTGCTTTAAAATAAATTAATATTTAATTTAAATCTGTACAAACATGTTCAAAGACGAGAAGATACCCTGTCCTTCAAAATGACTGCAGAAATTGAAAAAAAAACTTCAGGATTAACTTTATCAGAGCATTTTGCAGCTGGGAGGTTAATTACCTGATTTTAATTATGTTTTAATTCATGTGTCTGCTCAATGTGAATTATTTTGAATTTATTTCAGGTGGATTCCTGAATCTGCTCGATGGCTTTTAGCCAACGGCAAAGTGGAAAAAGCTCAGTATTACCTTGACAGATGTGCAAAGTTCAACACAAAAGAAAAACTGTCATCCAAATTGAAACTAGAGGCAAGTTTGAGCTCAATGTTAAATAGTTTTCTTTAAGACATATATGTGTATGTTTTTATGTGATTATATGAACTTTGAAATAATTTCAGTGTCCTTCATGAGAACTGGTGCAGTGTCCTTCTGTCTGGTCTTTTCTATTTCTATTCTTTTCTATTCTACCACTGGAGGGCGACAGAGTCCTACATTTTCCAATCCTTGAACTTACATACTAAACATCACTGTGACAGAAGAATGACCACAGCGACCAGTAACTCTTTAAATGTTAATACGGGAATGTAAGAATTGCCTGAAGATAGATCGGGGTATTGAGATCCCACCCTCACGTTACTTCCCTGTTTCTGTACAGACGTTTAACAGCACTGAAATTCTGGGAGAGCAGGACAAAAACTACACTTACCTTGATCTCATCAAGACCCCGAAGATGAGACAGTTGACTCTGCTGACTGGGATTGTGTGGTGGGTATCACTGGCCAAAAAAAAACATACTTAGTGCATGGAAGGGGACAAACTTCAGCTACAGAGACACGAGTAAGCACAGATTTGTTGTGTATTGTCGTCTTTAGGTATGGAGTCGCCTCAACGTATTATGGAATCAGTCTGAACATCAGTGGATTCGGTCTGAACATTTACCTAACACACTTCATCTATGCTGCCATCGAAGTCCCTGCCAAGCTGATGATCTACTGCTTCCTCGACATCATTGGACGGAGGAAGTGCCAGGCTGGGACGCTGTTACTGACAGGATGCTGCATCGCCATAAACATCTTTATACCGAAAGGTTGTAGTGCATGTCTCTTTTACTTTTTTTTCCAAAAAAGAGACACACGATAAATAAATATTCTGAATCCCAGGATATGGAATATGACCAGTACTGTACACAGAAACAAGTTTGGTAAGAAATGAGGTTTAGTTAGTTTCCTAGTCCATCTACGTTCCACCATTCATCTTTGGTTAAATTAACATATTTTTGTTTTAAATTCATTGCTTGTTTGACCCTTATCTTACGTACATTACATACTGCACACGGCAGGTCTGTGGCATGTGCGTGCTGCCGTTGCCATTCTTGGAAAAGGCCTATCAGAAGCTGCTTTCACAACTATCTTCCTCTACACGACGGAGCTCTACCCCACAGTCGTCAGGTCAGTAACTGTCATACTGATGCATTAAGCTGCCACATTAAAAGGGTATTTTCTGCTCCACGGCACAGAGAGCAGCTTAAAGGCTGTGACTGTGACGTCATGATGGTTTCCTTTGTCTCACCAGACAAAATGGTGTGGGCTACACGAGCTTCATGAGTCGTCTGGGAGTATCTTTGGCTCCGCTCATCCTGCTGCTGGAGGACGTGTGGATTCTTCTGCCTCAGATCATCATCTGCTCTGTGGCCATCATCTCCGGCCTGGTGGCTCTGCTGCTTCCAGAGACACTCAACATCAGGCTGCCAGAGACGATTGATGACATTGAAAAGCCACGGTTGGTCAATTTAACACATGAAAGCCACAATGTGTGAAATCTGAAGTCACTGTAGAGCCACCTGGTGGTAGTGTTGAGAGACACAGGCACACATGAATGCTGATTTTCAAACAGATCATCCTGACAGAACAACCTTGCCAAGGGATGCATGGTACGATTAGAAATACATGTTTTATTGACAGATGTAAATCATGATCAGTGGGAGGGATTCTGTCTTCATGTTGGGGTCTCTACCAACCAAACACGTTTTCTTAAATCTGCAAACCAAGATTTGCTGAACAAGGAATGTTTTAATGCTGCAAAACATGCAGCTTCTGTCCTATTGCAATGTCACAAACTAGATCAAATGAAAGTGACTTTTATCACTTAGGAGTCTAAATAACTGATAACATGAGGACCTTTGAAAGGAAACACAGTCCAAAACAAGTAATAACATTAAACTGAAGGCCACAGTTTGAAGAGCTGTGTTGCAGATGAGAGCTGGTCGAACACCGAGCTCCAACACACCAGCAGAGCACAGATGTTAAGTGAGGAGAGGCAGCCTTCCCTCAGCTTGTATGATAACAAGGAACAATACATTCAATTTGTAACAGCCACAAGAATACATATGATCTCTTTCAAAACACTATTCCAGTCATCTCGTGCTACACATACAGTTCTTATACACTTCAACCATTGTTGTGTTTCATATGTCAACCTGACCAAAACACTCAGACACAGAGGAGCCTTCACCAGCCCCCTTCAGGATGAACTATGTTCCTTTATGTACATCTTCACGCCTCATTAGCCCTCATACAATACATGAATGCATCCATTCACACACTGCAACCACAAGACAGAACTCATGTTGGAAGCACAACAACAGGAAGATTTGACCTTAGTGTAAATATGTTGTTTTGTTTCATTTCAGAAAAAATGACGGCTCCCCTGAATTCGTGGAGTTGTCAAGAGTCAAAGATCTCAACTGACACCAAGCAGTGAAGAGACGAGTAAAACGAGGAACCTGTGCTGCTACGACCACACTGCCTTTTTTACAAACATGAGCAGTGGAAGAGTGCATGGTCTTATGGTATATAAAACATCTTTGTCTTTCCTGATATGTAAGAAAAATCCAGGTCAAAGTCTTCTGTTGTTCGTAAACGTCACGATACAGTTGAAGATCATTTATTTATGGGCACAAAATGCAGTAATTACACCTGTCGCTGGTTTATCTACACATGGCTTTTAAAGTCTTTTAATCAACTAACTCGCTTTTACTACTGACATCTTCTGTATTACTCTTTCTGTTTTTAAAATGTCTTGGGTCTTCCATTAATTGTATTAATTGTATTCCATACAATGTTTGCTGAAGTACAGGGTAGAATAAACTTTGAGTTCAATAACATATTTGATTACTGTATATTCAAATAAAGTGCATGCAACAGAATACAAGTAACAAGACTTGTCAGAGTGCAAATTTCACACAATTCACAGCAGTTGAATCATCATTCAATCCATTTTAAATGTGCAGACATTCACTAATCTTTTTGGAGTTTGGGCAGAATAAAGTCAGAATAAAAACAAAGTGCATTCTAACTTCTCCAATGTAGCAAAACTAAATCACTTATAAAAGAACTAAGCATCTAGTTAATGAAATGTACTGGCAGCACAACCAAGGTGAACTTCCAGCACTGATTCAATGCAAAGAAAAGTTAGAGATGTGCATTTTTACTTCACAGACAAGCAGTTATAAGAATGTACATGCATGTGCTGAGAAACTCTTCTCATTGGATCAAAGTGCACATCATGGTGATCGACGCAGTTTTAAAATGTTTAACTTTTATTTGTTGGGGGACTAAAAAGACAAAAGATTGCAACGTCTGTCACAATTTTAAGGGAACATTTGCTGCAAGGTCATGTTTTGTGGTTTACGAGAACCACAAACCAGATCATGAGATTCTGGAGGGACAGTTCTGTCGTTGTTGTTGTTGTTGTTGTTCTGAAAGGATATGACTACAGCAGTCATTCACGCTCATCCGATCATATTCATGACAGTGGAACCTGACACTCGCATTGTCCTCGTGTCATGCTGTCTCCACCACACTAACCAACCTTCTGCATATGTGCTTTTTTTTTTTTTTTTAAATTGTTTGTCCTCCTCAAAGTCTTGTCTCCACTGTCTCAGCCACAGTTTCCACAGTGGGTCTCATGTTCTCTTTCTTACTATGGCTTTGACAGAAGGGTAGTGCCTGCAGCACCTCTTTGAGCCCTTTGGTCATGAATATGTAGAGAAAAGGGTCCACCAGAGGGCTGAGGTAGAGCAGCAGGTGAGACACCAGGCCCAGGTATGTCACCGTCTCCTTGTAGGACAGAGCCTCCAAGAGGATGCTGAGGATGAAGGGGACGTAGAGGAGGGTGTAGTTGGCCCATATCGCACCAATCCCCCACACAGCTCTCCTCCTCTCAGGGGTCGAGGGGTTAGATCGGGAGCAGATCAGGGCCCTCCATGAGTCCACAGCAAAGAAGAGGAGGAAGGGGAAAGGAGTCAGCAGGGACACGGCGAACCAGAAGTTGTACTGCAGCACAGCCAGGGCCAGGACGCCAAACGGGGCAGCCCAGGCCAGCAAGGCGACCGCAGGAGAGTGCCTGATACTGCTGCAGCAGCCAAGACACTGAGGGTAGGCCACCAGGAGATGGCGCTCCTGAGCTATGAAAAGCATTAAGGTGATGTTGGAAATGACACCAAAATAGAAGATGAAATCAGTGGTGCTGGTGGACGAGACAGTGCCACGGGGACGACCAAAGAAACTGATGATGTCAGAGACGAGGAGGAACATGACGTGCATGGGAACTTTGTTCTCACCTGGACAGAGAACACAGGAAGAGAAATGTTTAGAATATCAACATAACTGAAGCTGATCATTTGATGTGATACCAGTGCTGGTAAAAATGATAAAACCACTGGTACCAACACAGCCACCGCACATTTAGTTTTGTTTTTATCTGTCACAGTAAAGTTCTTTATGACTCCTGGAGTGTATTCACAACGATTATCGAAGATAATAAAATGATGCCAATAAAACAACAAAGAACTACTGTGCTACAGAACCAGTATCCAGCTGTATCAAGCCAAGACCAGCTGGAATAATGGTTCTGTATTGATTAAATTCGATCAAATACAACACAGTTGAGCCTACTTCCTGACCTATATTACTTACAGTTTAACTTGAATGTATTTACTTAATGAATAAATCTGCCCCCCCCCACCCCCCCCCCCCCCGTGGCTATGATTGTATAACGGTTTGGTCAAAACACTTCCGCTGACTCAGATGTGCAGAACACACATGTGCCACTAATGTGTCAGTCTAGTCTGACTCACCACATGCTGACTGTGAGTAATAGCATGCTATACATCCTTTTCACAGCAGCCATTTTGACTTGTCAAAGCAGGAAGTGCACAGGCAGAATTGATTACATTAATGATGGCTGCATTCCATTTAGGTGAGCTCATCCCAGGGCTCTGGTGTTGCCCTTGCTCTCTCACTGACGTGGCTTCCTGGAATACTTACTGTAATAGAATGGAGCCACCATTAGTGGACATCCCTGTGCTTTTCCTGCTTTGACAAGTCAGTGTGTCTGCAGGGAAAAGGGTCTGTTAGCCGCCTGTCTCAGCCTAAAGCAACCTACGTGCTGAACATGCCAAGTTATCTGAACCTTTACCTGGTTGCTACGAGCACAAACCAAAACCAAATCAAGCTGTTCATTTTGCTTGTGCAGGCAATGTCTAAAATTCTGCATCCTCCTCCCCAAGAAAAAGTGTGAAGACGCAGCAGGTATGACAGGCGAAGCTGAACACGACAAAAATGAGGATGCAGGCAGACAGATAATACAACTGTCACCAGCTTAACCTTTAAGTACCGTTATTGCATAAGTAGATTAAAAAAATACTGCCGCACTGCCCTTTTGAGGCTGTACTGCAACCTGCTGACAAACGCTTGCATTTAGCAAATTGTTTGGCCAAAAGTCAGCAAGAAAGTAATCAGACTACTCCCATGATAACACCTGAGTGAGAGCTGAGTCCAGAAACCTCTGGCTATGTTGTTATTAGCATCATTTCAGTTGACAATCACATAGTAATTCAGTTCTGCACACAGTTTGATTAATGTGGCCTTTAAAGATTTTGATAGATGAGGAATATTTTTTGTTAAACCATGATCTGGTCAATCAAAGTTTGACTTTGAATCTCGCTAATTGCTTGTTTTGTTTTAAGGTAAAAAAGGAGGAATTTACCTCCAGCTTTCACCGTCTAATTTGGAATAATTGACTTCCTCTTGTGTGCTTTTATAAGCATGTTGGATATTAAAATCAACAGCATGGTCTGGATGTGTGTGGAAGATCGCAGCTTAGTTTGTAAAGTTGTATTGTATGAACTTATTGACAAGAGCAGAGTGGGTACAGACCTTTGGACAGGTTCTTGAGGGTGTAAATAGCCAGGGCGATGGCGGGCAACCCAATGCTGAACGTCAACCAGCTGACCACTGTGGCTACCTGGACAGCGGTGGGCGTGGTGAGGTTGCCAGTGACGTTGACGAGGACGGGGACAGTTGTTGTCACTGTGTTGCTGTCAGCCATAAGAGGCCACGCAGAGGCTATTTATGTGTTCAGCTGTTCAGATTAGCATCAGGATCCTCCAGAGTGTGTCGCTCAGTCGGTGTTGTGGATTCAGCGTGTCGTGACGAACACCAACTCAGTCTGGTTTGAGTCAAAACAAAGGTGTTTTCTAAGAACATAGCAGGGTCCCGGTTCAGGTTACATTATTTATACCTGCAGGCAGACTTAGTTTGCAGTAGAAATACAAGGCTTCACTCACACTGTATAACTACACTGACAAACCTGAAAAAACAATATCCAACTATAAAAAACTAAAATAAGTAGACGTTTCTTCTAAAGCACTTTACTCTGACTTTGACTCCGACTGAGCCTCCTGGAACAAAGCTATTTTTACACCACTTTGTTCCACACATTCACACTACAGTTTAAACCTCCATCCAGAGAGAAAGGAACTGAGAACTGAAAAGTTGTTTGTGACTTAACTGCCATTTTTTAAAGTCTCTTTTTGTTTTTGAAGGCACATACGTGAGAACAGACAACATTATCCATTTCAAATATTGTTATTTACACTATATTTGTTGATTTCATGCATTAAGACTCAGATCTTAATCTTAGTCCCCTCTGGGATGTCCTCATTGTTCTGCAGTATAAAAAAATGTTCTTTCATTCAATAACATGGAATCCATGATTTATTGGATTTACACTACTTTTTGCTGTGGAACATTCTGTGTGCAGACGGGCAGCAGAGCAGTCCATTTTTCTGCAGGGTTTGTGTGAGTTGTTATATTTCATACACAGTGAAAATAAAAGATTCTTGTTTGAGCGTTATGCCTTTTCACCTTTAATATGTACAGTGGCTCTTCCTCCACAGTTTCTGCCACACTGCATTGCCATGTTTCTTCAGACCAAACACTGGCTCTTGACAGGGCCTTTAGTGTTCTTCACATTGCTCATACTTTTCATGTTTAAGGCGAATACTATTTGGTTTGTTGCAATCTGCAACTTACCCTCTAAATGCCACTGAATCCCACACACTGGTGCTTTAAAGCTGAAGAGTTTTGTCACTAGGGGACAGTGGAACACCAAAACAAGCTAATAAGACAGGCAGGCCTTAATTCTTTGTTTCCAGGATGTCCCATCCTTTTAGCTCTGGTTTGGTCTCCTCCACCTCTTAAGAAAAAAAGCTAAGTGTTTCACTTTCTTTACCGGCTATCCTCTCACCTTGTCTGTCAGCTGTTTGGTGTCGGGCTGGCAGCAGAGCGAGCTGCGGCTGGAAACATGGAGATAAGTGCAACGATAAGATGTGGCATGATAACAAAACTATGAGCCAGAAGAGGTTAGAACACGCTGGTGAGACTTCTCAATAGATTACAGCTCTACATTAAATTTGTATTAATATCAAAAATACTGAATACTGATCATTGCAGGTTTAAAGTTAAAGCCAAACACTCAATCTTTGTTTCTGTATTTACACATTATGTAAATATTCAGCATAACTAGCTTAGGTTTTGTGGTGTTTTTAATTTCCAAAGCAAATACGTCTTTGTGAACCATAATCTTACCTTCTAATCCAGGAAAAAGAACCCTCAGTTATAATTCCTGTTTGTTTTTAAAGACTTACTTACAGAAAAAATGAGTGCAGAATATTGTCCAAATATTTCAGTTCCCTCGAACAGACTGAGAGATAATTTGTCTGTCTGAATATTTAAGTGCAGGTTTGTGCGAATTTGCATCATGTCTGCTTGGAAAACAATTTATTGCTGCAGCACTGGCCCTTCCTTATCTCCTCTGAGCTCAGGCCGCTGCTTTGAATGAAACCTGGATGTGTTGAATATTCTCCGCCAGTTTGCATGGCTCATTCTGTCTGTTGCTGATAATGCAGGCAGTGATATTTGCATGAACAATTAATGGCAATACATTGCAACTGCCTTCATATTAACTGTCCTGTGTGCTTGTGTGGCTCGACACAAAAGGGGTGCTGAGGACGTCATGGTAATGTCATTATGGTAATCTCACTAGAAATTGTAAAAGAGAGTTTTTTTAACAGAAAGTAGGTGTCACAAGCTGCTGCGTCTGAGAGACACGAGGAGAAGGTCTGACTGTGGATGTGTAGCTAAAGCAAGGATAGCATGTTTAAAATCATATGAAATGCTTGGATGTGACACGTTGTTCCTTTGTTTTGTTTTTTTCAGCAATGAGGGAATCAATCATCTGATCTTTTAAAGCGGACCGGTAGTGTCAGTGAACTTTAGTGTTCAGGAGTGTCTCTTACCCGGCAGGTGCAAAGTGTTTTTCCGTCCCCCATGTGTTCTCTCCAGGTGCTAACATGATGAGCTGCCACCTGGGCGTATGTGTCATGCTGTCCGTGTGTTTCCTTTAGATGTGGAGCTGGCCAATCATCACTCGGGTCACTCAATAAACTGAGCACGCCTCAGGCATGATGAACACGACAGTTCATCCTGCCGGATCCGTGTTGTGTTATTTAAGTAAACTTGTTATGAATACTAGAAAAAAGGTGACTGAGGGCGGGTTGGTAAGTTTTTGTTCACATTTTGGAGGAGTTCTTTTTTTAGATCAGCAAGTTTGTTCTTTTGTTGTCAGAGAGAAGGAATAGTCCGACCTAGTTTTGTCGTATTGATTTCTGCTTGTGTCCCGTCCCCGCTCACACTGTGCCAGCTTTTACATAAAACTGAAAGGCAGCAAACATGAATCGAAACAATTCACAATCCAAATGTTTTTTTCAAATCAGCTTTTCACATGTATTATGATGTGTTTTGTCGACCCTCGAGGACACGCACATTGCGTTTTGGTGTGAATCCCTGACTGTAAACAGAACATCAGTGTGTTTACAGGGAAACTGTCTCGGTGTGCTGTGGCAGCTTGTTTTCTGGGTGTGTCTGTGTTCATGAGCGTGGCTACTGGTTCCTGCTGCAGCAGAGAGACCTGAAAATCATCAGCTCATCACCTCCAGCTGTAATACACGTGGTCTCGTCTCCACTCCAGAGTGTTGTCAAGTTTGAGTCAGCACTTCTCAGCTCACAGCTTCATCCGTTCCGTGTGTGTGTGTGTGTGTGTGTGTGTGTGGATCACACTTGTGTACACTGGACCAGGACTGACTTCCAAACTAGTCATAATGTCTAAGGCCGGCCTCTCAATGTCAGATTTTTATTCAGCAAAAAATGTGAAATAGCCTTCTGTACAGTGTCAAACTGCTTATACCTCATTTTACACAGTGAAGCTCAAATATTCAACTGTGGGAATAAGAATACACTTGACTGGAGGGAGACTTGTACCTCCTATATTGCATTTTTTTTTCTTAAGATTCATAAAACCTTTAAAGATACATGTTTTGTTTAGTTTACTTCTGAATTTAAAAAAAAAAAAACTGACAATGACAACAGAAACAAACAAAAAAAAAACCTTTGGAAACATTTCAAACTGTCTGTGCCACGAGGATGCTGGTTTGTAATCTGAAGTACTTTGTAATCTGAAGAATGTGATACCGAACTGAGTGTGGCGACCCGCCGGTTGAGTACTGGAGGTGTCAGCTTCAGTGTTTGACAACTGGACCACTGGGCACTGATTCCTGCGGCGGCACAGCCACTGAATAATACAGACGAAGCCACAGTCGGCCCCACGGGCTGAGCTTAACAACCACAGACAATAAATAAACAGCTGTCAGTCTTGCTGACAGTGTCGCTCAGACACATGAACATTTCATGGCCACTGACATGCATGGAGCGTCCTCATGGACAGGAAGGAAAACATAGCGTACATAGCAGACTATATACAGTATCCGCAAATATACCTCCAGCAGTGAATCATTACTAGCACAGCGCCGCATCAAAACATGCTGTCAGGCACAGATTATCTGGTTAACAAATCCAGTCTGGAGCGTCTTGACAACATCCAACATGTTTGATATTTACATATTTAAAATCTGGAGGATTACATCAGTATTTTCTGAGCCAGACCACAACAATCAGTGAGAGATTGATCGTATATCCTCACTAATCCAGACTTTTGTAACATTCTCACCTTCTTACCTTCTTTTTCTCACTGTAACACCTCATTACAGCAGCCACGCTCATTTCCATTTTGTCTTTGTCTGCTTACGTGAGAGGAAGGCCAGCTTCAGTCTGCAGAGCGTTGAAGCCACGGCCCTCGTTCCTTTCTGCACACAGCTGTGTTCACTGTGAAGTCAGAATGTATTAATATTGTATCGCATGTCCAAACTGCACCAGATTAAGGCTGCTCTTCATTGAGTCCTCAGCAACAAACCAGCCAAGTGCAGTGCAGTAAATCAGATGAGTGGTTCTCGAGATAGATGTCGGACAGACAGAGATTCCTTGATTTATTGTTAGAAGGCAAGATAAATGGCAATTATTTGTCAAGTATACTGAGAAAAACACTGTCTCACACAGTAACACTGACCAAACTTTCACTTTTCAATCGTCATGTTAACACAAAGTAAAAACAATATATATATTGTATTGCATGAAGCTTCTTTTTAAGGCATGAATAGAAATAAAATATCCAAAGCAGAATTCCCAGACCTTCCTGTTGTCTGTAACCACGATCGGGAAAAATAACAGTGGAAGGTTTTGACTTTCTGCCCTGTGATGTTTAATAAAAACCCAACGTTTGTCTCATGTGTCCTCGTGAATAATGAATATAATCAACCAAAACAATAAATCTGCTCTGATAGGAAAGTGAGGACATCTGATGCTGCTCACCCTGCCAACCATTCAGGTCTCGACATGTGAAGACAAATCAAAGCTTTGTCCTTTTTTTATAGTCGCAGGAACTCAAAGGTACGTCGAACCCCCTCTGCTCCTTTCACTGTGTCTTTACAGACGATCTGCTGAGGTCTTGTTACAGCTGACCTGTGATCAGCAGGATGCTCACAGATACTGTGAACAGAGCTATTGTTTCTGTGGAAAAAGACCCCGGACGTGTTGCTTTGCATCATGGGAAAAACAGCATGATGTTGGTGGTGGCGCTGTTTGAATAACCCTGCCGATTAAATGAATCCTGCAGATCCTGTGTCCCGTTTATTTATCTTGTCTTCATTGTCTTATGTTTGCCAATATTGTTTTTATATTAATGGAACAGTTCGTCCAAATATAATAATTCAGTCATTATCTACTCGCCCTCACGCTGATGGACAGTCAAGGTGAAGTTTCGTAATCCTCAAAACATTTCTGGAGCTTCACAGCAAAACCGAGCTGCAGCATTCTCCTAAACGACTGCAGTCGATGGGGACACGACAAAAAGCAATGACACCATTTCTTAAAATGACCTGTACATGTGTTATTATAGTGTCATTAACAATTTGACAACGTATTTGCAAAATAAATACTGTATAATTAATTGAAGCCCTCAAACCCACCTTCTACTGGCTCCTCCTTCCTTGTTCATAGTGTTGTGGCTGAGATCAGGAGCAGTGAAATGCTCAGACACGATATCTGTCTTTGTCTTTTAATTCAGGAAAAGATGCATTGCTTGCAAACAAGAGCCTCCACGTACGTCTGGAGAAAACACATGAGCCTGAAGACAAAAACCAAGGTCACGCTGTCTGGAAAATGAAAGACAATATTTTTATGCGATCATGTTTGATTGTCTCATGACAGTGTTTAATTTGTATTTGATATGGTTTCCCGCTGTCTTTCACACAGTCCAGGATCAAATTGTACATGCTGTACCAAAATCTTCTCTGTTTAAAAAAAATCTGTGTGTTTGTAATGAACTCATACACTCTGATAAGGAAACCCTGAAGCTTTGAGTTTAGCTGAAGTTGTAGAAGAAGTACAAGGTTTTTCTTCATCAGCGAGCAGACGAGCATCGCAGTTCTGGAAATAAACCAGGCCGAGTCTGGAACATAAAGTCTGATGAAGTTTCTGTTGTTCACTTGTATTTCCAGATCTTAATTACTGTGCACCATACACTCATGCTGCAGAATTAGAGCCTGGGGGGCAGTAAACACAGCACTGTGAAAACACTAACATGCTGTTTGTGAGATCGGGTTTTGAAGTTCATGGATCTGAATTTTTTAAGACTGCACAAAGCTATAAATAATTCACTTCCTGGGGACGTACTAAAAATGTTCTCGGACAGAGTTCGGGGGGTTAAAAACATAAGAGGAAATCCAATAAAATAATATAAAAAGGAAGTTTGTGTTCATACCTCTCTGAGGGGTTTGTGTGCTTGAATTTGTGGAGAATGGTTTAAAGGGAGAGCTAAACATAAATCAGGTCAGAGATATGCAAGAGGTTTTAGAGGTAAAGTTCTAAAAAAATCATCAGGATTTACAGATTCCTACAATTTACATGCCTCAGAACATTTCATCAGGATGTTCCTGCGTCGGCCTGCTGGCTGGAAATAAAACAGAAGAAAAATAATAAGTTATTACAACCTCACGAGTCTAACTTTCTGTTGATACCTCAGAATGCCCCTGATATGAACACCTGTTCTACGGCGAGGAGGATCTTCCTTCCTCTCTCCTCTCTGATTTCTGAATCCAAGACTAGTTAATTCTCACAGGAGGGCGAATATGCTCTGAAAGAATATGCTTATTTTCTAACCACAGAGAAACAATCACATTAAGTCTTTACATGGGTATTAGGTTACTAATATGTTCTGATTATGAACTTTACACCACTCCTCATGGTGTGATTGAAAATTTCACTGGACAGGATCATCCTCCTCAGTCTGAAGTGGTCGACCTGCGCGCTGATAATGTATTACAACAGTCTCGCTTTACACGTTTGGTGCCAACGAGTCTGGGTACAAAAGGGTTTTTATGAGAGAAATGCACTCACACATAAAAGAGCACGTGACGTGTCCTCCATGGTTTTCACTGGACAGAGACAAATGTGGGCAGGTTTGTAAGATTTCTAACCAGGAACACAGCCGGGACTTCAGAACTTGTGGAGGTCGTGTTACTTTGAGTTGTTTAATAAAGGGCAGGAATGCCTAAAAACTGGGCTGGCAACATCATCGAACAAAAGGACTCGCTCTTATTTTCTCCCTTTTTCTTCCCACTCCATTCATGTATTAACCTCACGGCACTGTATTTTAGTCATGCTCAGTCTCACCTCAGAATCCCTCAGTCATTTTTATTTACTTGTGGTTTGTGAGTTTAACTGTTCTTCCTCTTATGTAAGCCGGGTGGGAGTTTTTCTTTATATAGAATACAGTGTATGGATCCACGGCACCGCCGGTTGCAGATCAAATCTAGTTTTATTGCTTTTGACAAAAAAATAAAGAACAAAAAAAAGTCTTCACTACCTTTTCCTGTTTTTTTTTTTTTTTTCCTCGACGCTCTCGACTGCACCTCATTAGTGGCCAGAAGCTGCTCGGTTGTCCTCGTGTGACATCTCAGAAGCGCGGTCACTTGATAACAGGGGGTTGGTGTGCGGCGGGGAGCCCGGGTTCAAATTGCAGCTCTGACCTTGTGCTGCGGTCGAATAATCTATTTTGCTGTAGGAAGTCGTTCCTAACTGAGTGAAATGACCCGGAAGTGTCGAAGTGGCAGCCGTGATAGGAGCTGGTCACAGTCTCTACAGGAGCTTAGATGCTTGTCTCTTAAGCCCTTTAGGATATAATACACTGTAAAGCCGTATTATATCCATGTCATGTGATGTCATTATAGGCTACATGATAGAAGGTATTGGTCTATTGTGTTTCATACGACTAAGCCTACAGTTAAAAGTATTTATTCCCATCTCGTGTCAGACTGTGACCCTGCACATCCCCTCCTCCAAGGACATTCCTGTATTTTAAAAAAAAACAAACATCCAGGCTATTTAATTGTTCTGTGGAGGTCAAAGTAACTGAAGAAATACTGTAATAGGTGATTTATTACTCCACACAGACAGTAATATTAATATATAGCGCACCACACACAGCCTTGAATAAGTTGCTTTTTCTTTTCCACTGTTTGCTTCACAGCTTTTCCCATTTCAAGGAAATGAGTTAAGGAAAAGACACAACAGCTATTTTTTTTTTAAAATAATTTTTACCTATTTGATTGAAGCCTTGGTAAAAATAAATAGATAAATAAATAAAATACACCCCGCTCTGTAACCTCAGACACCCCCCCACACACACACAAACACACTCACACACACACACACACACACACACACAGCCACCACCCACTTCACAAAGTCCAAGGCATATTAAGTGAAACCGCTGCAGTAGGAAATGTCGTGTGACATCAGAGGCTGACATCAATGAGATTTAATGAAAAACAGTGAGGCTGTGTTGCATACTTCCCGTGAATCCCCTCAATGCCTGTGGCAGCCAAATTGAAATCAGCTTGGGAATGAAATGAGAACTGTCCTGTACAAAGCATGTATTGGCGTGTATTCTGCATCGGCTCCCTGTAGCTTTGACATTTTACATGGAAATAAATCTTGTTCTGGAGCTGATATCATTGTGTTTAAAGCTCGAGCCTGAGGAATGATCACTGTCTGTGGCTGAGGGTAAAAGAAATGGACCTCACTGTTGGTTAATGTTAATACTGCTCTCCTTAAGTTTTTTTTTTAAATCTATTCCATGTTTATTGAGAGTCAAACTCCCTGTTTGTGTTCATATACTGACTCTGATTTTAAATCTCGGCTGCCACTTCATGTTTTATTCATTATGAAGAGAGGCTACTTCTTATCTTTGTTTGTATTCTTGCATATACAGTTCTGTATTGCTGCTCTAGTTCTATTTATGGCATCATTGAAATGGAAGTACATTAACCACAGTCCTCTTAATATCCTGGCTGTGGCCCTGACAGAAACATGAATACATCACATGACTTGGGCTGGAAAAATGCCAACAGAGTGTAAAAAAAATTAAAAATACAAAATAAAACAGACATTAGAGGCTTTAAAGTGAACGTTTCCATTTCTCATGTTTGTCCAAACTACACACACACAGCCCGCAGGCTCACGTTTTTATAAATAGGCCCTGGATAATACTCATGCCATATGCATGTGTTTCACCTTGACGGATGACTGCTGCGGGTTATGTGCAGTTCCAGGCGCCTCCACTGCGCTTCGGAGCATTTCCTGCATGACTCTCTCTGCAGCAGCAGCAGCAGCAGGGAGGGATATGCTGTATCATCCAGGCTGCCGGCACACGCTCTGTCCTTCAGTCGGAATCGTGCAGCTCCATCATGGCGCTCAACATCCCCGGCGTGTCCGTCATGATGCTCTTCTACCTGCTGGTCCTCGGGATCGGCATCTGGGCTTCCATCAAGTCCAAAAAGGAAGCCAAGAAGGGCCAGGGGGATAAAACGGAGATGGCGCTGCTGGGCAACCGGGGCATCAACCTGGTTGTCGGCATCTTCACCATGACAGGCGAGTAAATGCGGTAAAGGAACCGGCGACAACATGGAGTCATCTTTCTCTCTAATTGTTTTCTGGAGGGATCCTCTGCGTGTGAGACCTCTCAGCCGCAAGATCTGCTCCGATTTCAGCGGCTTGTGCGTCCGTACCCGGAATTTAATTATGTAACGTAAAACAAAAAGAAAAAACAACAAAAAAAAGAAGGATAAGAAGAGAAAAAATCGATTTGTCCTCTCGAGCCAGACGGTCATATCGTCTATTTGTTAAGAAGAAGAAAAAAAAAAAAAAAGTCTGACATGATTAATGAAACTGTGCACCTGCCTCCGCTGCAGTTTCACCATTTTAGAACCGCGACGCACCAGTAGAATGGATCCCGACGTGCGTAATTACAGTTTTCAGGCTGATGTAAATGAGCCGACATTTAAATTTATAATTGACCAATAAAACCTGATTATGAAACAAGAGGCAGGACATGAAATTTATTTTACAAATGGTGACGGAAAAGCGGCAGTTTGGAAGAGGAACCAGGGCAAAAGAGGAAGCTATTATTGTGGTTGAAAATTAAGCTGAGTCAATATGAAATGTGGCAGGAAACAGGCCAGTGGGAAGATATTTTCATCTCCACCTCATGTCCACTTCTTTCATGTTTCATACTAATGGCACTGCACCCGGATCGCTCGCCACGGGTCACATGGTGAGTCACTCAGGAGGTGGATGTTTCTTAAAGAAATGACTCATTAAATTTACAGTAAACTTCTCAATTAAATGTTAATAAGGCGGACTGGCTGCTCGCGTCCTCGGGTTTCACGCATGTGCAAGTTTGGCACGAACCGCCGCTAACCTTGCTGCTACTGTCCTCTGTGTGTGTGTGTGTGTGTGTGTGTGTGTGTGTCTCAATCTGTGCATTTGTGTGTATGTGTGATACAGCCACATGGGTTGGAGGTGGATTCATCGTGGGCACGGCAGAGGCGGTGTACAACCCGTCCATGGGCCTGATCTGGGCCGTGATGCCCATCGCAGCGACCATGTGCTTCATCATCGGTAAGACTTCCTGTCACAGTGCAGCTGGTAGAGCCGCGGCGCTTCAGGGTCACAGGTTTCATTTTCACGGTGGCACATCATCATCGACCTGCGAGGATCACATGCGTGAAAGACAAAGTGTGCAGTGCCAGCAGCAGTGGCCCCTTGAGGCTGCAATGCTCATAACGCAGCACGCTGGCTGTGCAAACAATGGACAGAAATCTTTGTTATTCTTAGATCCTGATCTCTAGCGGGGCGAAAGTCTGAGCTGAGGGTAGACTGTCCTTATTAGGCAGCATCTCCCATCGGTTCAAGTAATTAAAACGACCTATTTTTATGTTTTCCCTGCTCTTCTGTGAATAACGTCCTCTCTCAGAAGCAAAGGCTCAAGTCAAGACCGCTTAACTCGAGTCAGAGACGATCCAAATCCTGGCAGTTTTCATCTCAAGGCCAAAGAAAGACGCCAGCACCCGCTGAATATTCCTCACACTGGTGTCTCGCTGTTGTTCTCTGTCAGAGTCCTTTGGATTGAGAAACACTGCAGCGTGACAGGAGCAGGACGCTTTGGTTTAAATGTTGGATCAGAAATGACGACTGTAACTCTGAGAAACATCTAAACGTGTATTCACACATTCCTGCATTAGACTTCATATGTCTAAATGAGCGTGCTTGCTCGTGACATGGCAAAGACACAATAACAAACAAACGCGTTACATGCACATGTTAATTTTCAAAGTATTTTGCATCTCCATGGGGAACTCAGTGCGAGCAGCCGGCGCCCCTCAGCGAGACTGACAAGTCTGTGATTTCAGAGAAAAATATCTCGATCACCAGAATACATGTTGTTCACGTCTTTATGTTGCAGCTGAACATTTTCTGAGCTTCAGTCTTTTTATTTAATGTGGTGATAACGCTGTGCTTACGGTCTGGTTGGGGTGAGGAACAGATCTTGTTTTGGTTCTGTCGTCACACTGCCCGGTCGCAAATGTTTCTCCAAAACAACGAATACGTCCAAGGTTTACATTCATACCAAACGTAGCATATCAGATTCATGTTACATGCTGAACAGCCGACTTCTCTCATACGGAGGTGGAGGCTCTCAACAAGGCAGACGAGTCACCCCACAGCTGGTCATATTTGCTGCCATTTTTGCGGTGACCAAAACCCGTATTTTCAACTAAATCAGGACTTTTCGTGTAACCCTAACCAAGTGTTTTGTCTAAACCTTAGCGGAGCATAAACTCAGTGTTATGACAAGAGAGAAATCTAGAATTCAACCTGAACAAACACACTATAAAGTTACAACATGAAGAAACTTTCAGCTTCAGCTTATCTGCAGCTCTGCAGGAACGTACGAAGTCTTTATTCTGACAACTGGGTCACATCTCCAGCCACAAACACATCTGGAGACGTTCCCATGTCTCATTAAAAACATCCGCTTTTAGGTATCACACTTCCAGACGTTAAAAAATGCAGACCAAACTGACGTATTTGATGAGTTTGGAGTCAGAACGTGTTATAGTTTTAGTTCCTTACAGAAAACAATCATAAACCAGTCCTGTGAGTCATCTTAATGCTCAGACGGGTCCTTTGGTTGGCACTGACAAACATTCTGCTACCTAAATCCAAAAGGGCTTGTTATGGCTGCCAGTGAAGATTATTTTCAATATCAATTAATCTACCAATTTTCTTCACAAGTAATTGCTTCATCATTCAGTCTATTAAAGAAAAAATCTCTTCACAGGTTCCCAGAGACCAAAATTAAGTCTTTAAACAACTTCTTTTGTCCAACCAACAGTCCAGAACCCCCCGAATTCTTAATTCACTCTCATAAATGACAAAGAAAAGCAGAAAATGTAATCTTACATTTTAATGAAACATCAAAATATCTGGTGATTAGTTTTCTTTGGATCCAGTAATAGATTAATTGACTGATTCTGATAGCTGTGGGTTTTTTTGTCAGCCTTGCTGTGACAGATTGAGGACATCTCAGACTCAGCTTGTCAGGCTCAGTTCTGTACTGTCAGACTGGCTGGATTGGTCTGAAACGTAAAAGAAAGCGCGAGTCCGACACTACTTTGGTCTTTTATCTATAAATATGCTCTTCAGGCTTGATTTGTGTTCATTAATTGATAGCTACACATTGTTATCTGGATTTATTGGAGAGTCTGAACCACACCGCCACATCTTAACGAATGCGGCGCGGCTCCTCAGTGAGTCTGTGGAAGTGGAATCCCTCCGTCTGGAAACTGCTGAAAAGCCTCCTGGGAAACGTAGGAAATTGCTCACTAAAGTGTTTTTGCCAGAACTGAAATTACAGCATTTCATCATCATTTAACTCCTGAGATGCACCACAGACAATTGAAGTGTTCCTGAGAGAGAACGTTAACAGCACATCAGGATGGATTTTTTTTTTTTTTTTAAATCTTTGAAAAGATAATTTTTTTTTTTTTTTTCCTGATGTCTTTTGATGAATGGAAACACAAGTTGTGGAACCTCAACTCCTGAATGTCTGGAGATTAGCAGAGAAAAACAACATTCCTCTTCCGCATGAACATCACGTGAGAAAAGACTTATCCTCTTAAACCCAGATGAATGTAGACTGACATTACACCGTGACGTTTTTTTTTTTTCCCTTCTCTCTGTGATTGCATAATCGGTAGCTGGGGTTTTATAGGGAAAGTGCTTCATGGGGGAGTTGCCTTTTGGTGGTTTATGAAACAAAACATTCACATTAAGGGATAAAAAGCAGAGGCACTGTTTCACAAAGCAGATCACATGTAATTACTGAGTGTGTTTATGGTTTAGGCTGCGTTCCCTTGAAATGGAGCACGAGACGAGATGCATCAGCAGCTGAGTGGTTTACCACTTCTGTTTAATGGTTTCCAGTGGAAATTCCAAAATGTTTTGTCTGCCTGTGAAGCTACAAAAGAATTAAAGCAGAACAGTAGAGTTTTTTTAAACAAGAAGTTAAATTCAACGGTTGACTGAAAGTTAGAAATCTGGTTTGCAAAACAAATGAATACCATATTTTAATATAAAGGCTGAACGCTGACCATGATGCATTTTTCTACATTTAATTGTCCGAGCCAGTGAATCTAAATCTTTCTCTCTCCCTGTTCATTTTTTGAGGTGGCCTCTTCTTCGCCGAGCCGATGCGAAACAATAAATACGTGACCATGATGGATCCTTTCCAGCACAAGTATGGAAAAGCAGCGACGGCCGCTCTTTCGCTGGCTTCGCTCGTATCGGAGATTATGTGGGTGACAGGAACACTCATAGGATTAGGTAAGAATGTTTCTGTATGTGGGTGTGATGCATTCGATACTTGTGTGTTGACCCTGGCAGCGGAGCAGCTGTTGATCGCAGCTCTTTGCCGAGGTGTTGAGTGAAACACAAGCCTTTGTCTAATTGTACGGCCGGTTCTGAAATAACTCCATCAAGGAAACAAGACCTTAAATCACACCGGTAACCACAGGAGTGATGGCTGTGAGACAGTAATGTGGCAGTAGATTAACAGACTGCCTTATTACTGACTGATCAGTGAAGTGGTGTGAAAATAATTCACTTGTCAAATCAAAGAAGACACAATCAGTTTTGTCACTGTTCATAACTGATAGATTGAACAACCTTCCCTCTCTGAATATTTGAGTATTTTTGTGGATGCTGCTTTATCCTCAAGCCGGCTAACAGATCAGCTATCATCATTTGAGTGATCCGATATCAGTTCAGGAAGTCCCACGATCGATCTTTTCTCCACCTCTCCCTGTGGATGCAGGCCCGGCACCTTTTGGTGCGTAAGTCTCTGACGACTTTCTGCTTCACTGACGGTTCGTGTCAAAACCGTCACGTGGTTAAAAACTTTGCTGGGCCTCAGTCGCATCATGGTGCCATTCACAGGCGCGAGGCTGTTAGTCTGTGTCAGAGTTCACACACACAGCACCGAAACAGGAACTTGATCAGAAACTTGTAAACTCAGAAATGTACACTTAATGGCCAGAAAGGTTGTTGAAAATTGCAAAGATTCAGAGCAGGGTGATAAGGCCTTAAAATAATATTTGCATCCTGCTTTGTTTCCGAAATCCCCCCCATTGTTGAGCTCTCAAGGTTGCCAAGTCGTCTCGTGACATATGGCGATAAAACCTTCAGCCATATATAGTCTCCTCTCATGATAAGGATACACTGTTGATATACTTCCCAGCCCTTGAAAGTTGCCTTTGTTCTTTATTTCACTGCAGAATTTTTAATAACATCTCGTCCATTTGTCCATACACAGATTTTAATCACAGATCTACATTAGCACTTGCTTTGATTCTCAGCTTTTAATATTAAAAGTTGCACTAAGACATCAGCAGATCGCTGCAACACATCCAAAAATATTTTGTGGATTATGAAACATCCCCCCGACTCTCCATCGGCATGAGGGTGTTTAGACAGTGACTCCATTTTAAATTTTTGGGTGAACTTATACTTGAAGGTCGTACCATGTTTACAGCATATTGTGCCGCTTCCAATAAACCAGGCTGATGTTAGCTCATCGTAGTTACAGCCTAAGGTAGAAGGAGTCAGTTTCAGACACATTTATTCTTCAATTCAGCTCTCCGACATTTACCCACTTGAGGTTAAAAATAAGTTTAGATGGCTGTAAACATTTAGAGCGTTGGTATCCTGGTCTTAATAACATAGCTGTGATGGTGAACAAATGGTGTTTATGCTTTCACATCATCACAAGTATCTGACATGTATGAATTAGTGTGTTTTAAGTGTGTAAAACACTGGCGTGTATGCGTTTATTTAGGTGTCACTATGAGTGTGATCCTGGATCTGTCCTACACCGTCAGCATCTGGATCTCTGCTGCCGTGGCGATCACCTACACCCTGCTGGGAGGCCTCTACTCTGTGGCCTACACGGATATCATACAGCTCATCCTCATCTTCATCAGCCTGGTGAGTCACTGCTTTTTTCCCCGGCTGTCCTAGAGGTCATGATTAAAAAAAGATTTAAAAAAAAAAATAAAAAATTACAGAAATAGTTCAACATTTTAGGACATATGCTCATTTGCCTCTTTTCTGAGAATTAGGTGAAAACGCTGATACCGCTCTCATGTCTGTGTGTTCAGCACTGACCTTCGAGCCTGGAGGTGTTCAGACAAGCTTAGCATGACTGGGAGCAGGGAAACAGCTACCCTGGCTCCGTCCAAAGGTCAAACACGGGCCTTCCAACACCTCTGAAACTGACTAATTAGCATGTTGTGCGTGAACTGTGTGTGTTTAAACAGAGGGGTGAAAACAATTTGAGGTCGCAGAGGCTGGAACTATTTCTTGGGGAACAACAGTTTATCTGCCTGGTCGGTACATCTGTGCCTCACAGTGACAAATTCACTGCAGTCAGCTGTTCGCCAAAAAATAGTCACAGCACACGACCTCCCGTCGAACAGCAGGATGTCACGTTTCTATTTGTGTCCAGAAGAAGTGTTAATTTGTGAGCTTTTGAAGTGTTGGTTGTATTTTTGAATCGCTGTTTCCAGCTGCTGTCATTCTTTACTCCTCGGCTCGATCTTAAAAGGCTCGACTGTGCCCGCCTATATTTTTGAACAGCTCTGGTTCCAGAAGTGAATTCTGCCCCTCATTCAATCAACTGATGTTTCATGAAATCCTTATTTAAAGAACTGTAGGCCTGGACCCAAGCCAACCAATTATGAGATGAATCGTGACCATAAAACATTTGATCCGGATTAAAAAACAATTTGGGAAAAACAGAAAAAGGGTGTACATAATTTTTTATAGCTTTTAAGGACTACTCATCCCATAAATTCCTTTCCAGTGACTTTCAACTCACAAACACCAGGACATGGCCTGACTTTTAGAAGTTTAACCCCTGTGGAAAGTTTCTCCCATCTCTAGGAAAAGAAAAGAAAAACAGGGAAATCATAGCCGCTCGTGCAAGCAAAGCCTCGTTTCCACACGGAAGAAAGGCATTTGTTTACAGACGGAAAAAATGCCACAGCTAACAAGGAAAGGACGCTAATTAGCTCCGCCAAGGAGGTTGTGTCTTCGCCCATGTCCGCTTGTTGGTCAGTTGATTTGTCAGCAGGATTTCCACAGAGTGTGGACAGAGGATGAGTCTCTACCCAGAACAGACCCCGTTAACTTCTGGTGTGGACTCACTTTCTTTAACGTTGGCACATTTTGGTTAATTTCTCAAGATTTTTCCTCATGAAAAATCTGTCTGAGTGTAACGGTGGCTGGTATCTATGAGTGAGTATGTAAAAAAAATCTGATTCTAGCAGGTTAAATGATGTTTTATGTGATATGTGATTTAAAGTGGGCTGTGAGGCCTTAATGGAGGTATGAGCTCTACTGACTGCCACACACGTGGTGCATTATTGGGATAAAATTACGTGGCAACAAATCTGTCGGCGTCCCAGGTGTTTGACCAAATATGCCATAAAAGTCTTGATTTAGACAAAGAAACATGTAAATAGAACTGTGATTTATTCATTGGTCAGCTGGCTACAGTCTGTGGAAAATCTGCTGCGAGAGCTATTATTTTACATACTCGAGGCAGAAAAACAGTGGAAGGAGGAAATGAAAGTGTACATCTACAGGCATATATACCATCGTTTCATAATCTCAGCTCGTGCTGAGTCCATCTTGGATATTTATGCGTAATAATCAACATCCACAATTTGGAGAACGCATCAGATTTCACTTCTAGAACCTCTCTGTTGTGCTCTGTAGATTTAGCTCAACTATGTAAATTTTGTAAAAGCACCAGTGATACAGTTCTTTATCTTACACATGCAAAGTTGAATTTGTACACAATGAAACACACCCAGTACACTCAGAAGTTCTGCTGCTGCTGCATCGCTTGGTCTGAGCTTTGGGAACTAATTAAGCGATGGTCCAACTTTAAAGCACAGACATGTGAGTAGTGTTGGCATTTTTATTTAAATCTGGTAAAGAAATTGAAATTTTAAAAAGTGTATTTCCTAAAATGTTCCACTATTCTTTCAAAGATTCATATAAGCAGCCTTCACCATTTCATGTAAAGGTTTACATTCTGTGCTGTGAACGAGCTTTGTTCATTTTACCCGATCTTACTTTGGAGCACGACTCTCTCTTGTCCAGCCATTGTGTGCCCTGATGATGTCATCTTTACGTGTCCAGGAAAAAGTCATAGATGGGTGCGGCGGTGGCTCAGTGGTTAGCACTGTCCAGTCCAAACACATGCCAGTCAGGTGAACTGGAAACTGAGGTGTGAATGTGAGTGTGTTCGTCTGTCTCTCTGTGTTAACGCTGAAAAAAAGACTGGCAACCTGTTCAGGTACCCCGCCTCTTGCATGCTGCGAGCTTGGATAGATTCCAATCCCTGTGTCACTAAAAAGTAATCACACTAAATAAATATTGAAATCAACTATTTGGATGAATTTAGAGAAAAAAAATAGAATGAATCTGTTGTGTTAAGATGAACACCACTTGTTACCTGCTGGGCTTACATGACGTCCTTCTTTGAGAAGTACCTGCCGGCTCACATGCTCATTCTGCTGTCAGTTGTAAAGGCTGGTTGTTGGCAGACTGCAGCGTAGTGACTGTCACTGCTTTTTTTCTCAGTGGCTGTGCGTCCCCTTCTCCCTGATAAACCCCGCTGTGGCGGACATCACTGAGACAGCCTACAACAACACCTTACAGAGCCCGTGGGTGGGCACTCTGGAGGCGGACAGAGCCTGGAGGTGGATCGATAACTTTCTACTTCTGGTAAGACTGGAAGGCTTCTCGTGAAAATCAATGCACGTTTCAGGTGAAACTTGTTTGAGGTCAAGTTTGTTCAAGGATGCCGACGAGGATGTCCTCTGCATCACTGTTTTATTAAATCATGGGCAGCATATCGAGTTTCAGGTTTGGACTGGAGGGGATCCAACATGAGGTTCTAAGTTCTTTTTCTTTTTTTTTTTTTTGTAGATTTTATCTTATTAATGGACCTTGGTTTCTCTTGTGCAACAAAGTGGACAGCACTGCATGTGGTACACAAACATATTTCATCAGGTCTCATGTTTGCAAAGCAGCTGCAATATGAATCCCACTACTTGAGGAACTTGCTGAGTTGAATGCTTAGCGCTAGCTAATGTTTTCTGTAACTACTCGATCTCATAGCTGTTGATGGCTGTGAACCCCGTTGACCCCGGAGTCAGCTTAGAGGCCCAAATAGTTCCATGGTTAACAGAAGTACTTGCTAACCTCAGCTAATTGCTCCAGCCAAAGATAGCCAAAGGGTGTAAAGAGAAACAGGAAGGTGCTATGCTACCCCTTGTAGTTCTGGAGCTAGTTTCAAGGTTTGGCCATCTCATATGTATTATACCTTTTAATCATGATACTCTAAAGAGGTCTGGCTAAATCTGTTGAAAAGCCTAGGTGGAGGAGACTGAAGGAGTTGAGATGGAGGTCTTCCTCTTCTGTTTTGAAGAATCCTCAAATGCACTTCTGTTCATCTGGTTCAAAAAGAAGTCTGTTGCACAGAGAAAAATACTTTTTACCATTTTCTAGTCTAGTTTTCTAGTTTCTTGTTTTCTAGTGAAACATAAACAAATGATTCTACACAAAGTGAAGAAGATTCTGTAAATATAAATAATGGTTTCTGCAAAAAAAAACCCTTTACTACTGGTGATACATTTAAAAAAAAGTCGTCATCAACAGAAAACTACTCTCGTTCTGTTCTGATACAACATATTCTGATCTACGTCTTCGCCTTGACTCTCTTTTCACTCTTATGTCTTTCCTCCGTGTCTCCAAGGGTTTGGGGAACTTAGGTCTTCAGAACTTCCACCAGAGGACGCTGTCAGCCGCCTCCTCCGCCACAGCCAAGATCACCTGCTTCGCTGCTGCGTTCATCGTTCCCACACTGGGGATCCCTCCCATACTCCTCGGGGCAGTGGCTGCATCAACAAGTATGCTTCAGGAACAGAGAATAAAATCATAACCTCATCTTTCTCCTGTTTTACTTTTCACACTGGCTGACATTTTTTACACGCTGTGGTTTAGATTAGATGAAAGATGGTTTAGACATTAAACTCCTTTTACTGTCGCCTTAGTTTCTTTTTATAGTTTCAAAAGGAAAGTGTATCCCAAAATAGGAAATACATATTCCTCCTCTTAATGTAGTGCCACAGTATCCATGGTGAACGAGTGGCTCGTGACAGCGCAGGATGTAAACGATAATGGTGTCCTCCTCGGCTGAGCTAACAACGTCCATCAGTAGATGCACACGTCCTGCGCTGTGATAATTAGTTGCTCTGACTTTGGGGAGAATTGTCCCTTAAAGTCTGTAGAGCAGACGATTAGTATAAAAAATAACAGATCTAGATTAAATCTCCTTGAACCTCGTGCAGTGCAGGACCTGAGATGTTAGAATGAATCTTTGCTGACTGTTACTGAATCATTTCCAGAGTCTGATCTCAATCCTGACATCAGAATTATATTCAGGAAGTCTAAAGAAAAAGCTTTCAGTGGTTAAAAGATGTTATGAAAAAACACTTTGAAAGTGTCTTTGTCCGTTTGTCTCTCTCCACTCACCTGTCCTCAGACTGGAACATGACTTCTTACGGTTCTCCCTCTCCGTTGGAACGTGGGGAGACGGGACTCGTCCTGCCCATCGTCCTGCAGCACCTTACCCCAACCTACATCTCCATCATCGGTATCGGGGCAGTGGCCGCCGCCGTGATGTCATCCACTGACTCCGCTTTACTGTCTGCGGCGTCCATCTTCACCACCAACATCTACAGGAACATCGTGAGGCCACAGGTGAGGAGACAGAGACTCTGACAATAAAGGGCAACATGTAAGATGTGGCCCAAATTTTAGTTTGAAACCCTCAAACATTATCAAGAGTGAAGAAACAACAGTGTTGGGCTGTAATGCAAAGATGTCTACTGAAGTTAGCATGCTAACCAGCTAGCTAGCTAACTGAGCTAATTAACAAACAATAGCTAGCTCCAGCATGAGAGAGCTACAGCCAACAGTATAGTTAGCAGTAAGCAGTTTGAGTTGCTGCGTCGCCAAACTAAATTATTTCAACAACAAAAAATGGGCCATGAGAAGAAACCGACTGATTCTGAAACGGGTTTGTTTTCTTGCCTCCAGGCATCAGAGCAGGAGATCCAGTGGGTGATCCGGGTCTCGGTGGTTGTGATGGGCCTGGCCGGCACGTCTCTCACCTTCCTGGACAACAGCGTCCTGATGATGTGGATGCTTCGATCCGACCTCACCTACACCCTCATGCTGCCGCAGCTCGTCTGCGTCCTCTTCTTTAAGATCTCCAACGGTTATGGGGCTGTTCTGGGCTGCGTGACTGGCATGCTGTTGCGATTGTTGTGCGGGGAGCCGCTGCTTGGGATACCACCTATAATAAAATTCCCAGGATGCACTCTGGTGGATGGCGTTTACGTCCAGCGCTCCCCAATCAGGACCATCTGCATGCTGTCTGCGTTAGTGTCTATCTTGTTGTTCTCCCACCTGGCATCTCTACTCTTCAACAGAGGCCTGATTCCTGAGAAATGGGATGTTTTTAATGTGAAATCTCAATACTCGATACAAACACAAGGTGGCGCTGAGGCCGACACCAAGGATGAGAAGGATGAGAAGGATGACACCTTAAAAGAACAAAACGAGAACAATGATGTGCGTGAACCAATGTTAGAATCAACATGTTAAGTAAGCAATATTATTTTAATTTCATTTTTATACATTTTTCATCAGTGCGGACTGGTTTAAGGACAAATGTATGTAACGTGTAATGACATACTTTTAATAGTACAGTATATTTTCAATTTTTGTATACTTTTATATACAGCATAAATGGAAAAAAAAACATCACACCTATGCTCTTTGTTATTATAAGAGCTCGGCATTTTTTTCTGCAATTTTTTGCAGCAGTGATACCTTCAAGTATTTACAGATTATAGACGATAGATACCTGGGCACAAATATGTAATCCCACTCACTCACTCACCATGAACAGGAATGCAATGCTCACACTTTGTTTTACATGTTTTTGAGAAGAATCTTGCAGGTTAACTGTAAACTCTAAAGTGCTGCTGTTGATTTAACTTTAGTTTCTTGTTATGGAGATGCAGGAGGGCTGTCGAAGCCCTTTTCATAGTCTCACGTGTTCAACACGATGCTACAGTTGTACAACATTTTATAGGAAACCATTAAAGGAAACCTGTGGTGAATGTCTTAGCTATGCAGCTGTCAAACATTTGAAAATTTGATGTGGTTGTACTGCACCCTTGGCATGCACGGTGCAGTTTTATTGTGTTGGGAGAAAAAATAAAACGTCACAAATACAATGAAACATCAGATCAGACTTGGTGTTGGCAGGAACTCAGAGTAAAAAAGACTTGGACTGTGATTAGGAGCAACGAAAAGCACTTTCTGCCATCTGGATCGCGGTGGCTGCAGGCTCAGCAAGGTCCCTCTCTCCAGGAGTGTTTCCCAGCTCTCCCTGGCGTTTCCAAGCCATATGAGATACGCGTTCTCTCCCGCATGTTCAGGGTCTGTCCGAAAGGAAGGCGCCCAGGAGGCATCCACATCACATGACCGAACCACCTCAACTGACGCCGGGGAGCAGCGTCTTTAATCCATGCTCCCTCTGGATGTCCGAGATCCTCAACCTCTCTGAGTCAAGCCACCCTACGGAGGAAATTCAATTCGGAACATTTCCAAAGACAAATATTAACAAAAGTCACTGAATACTGTCTCAGTCGGAGGGGCTCCACTGACCCATCAGGCCCCTTGGCAATGTGCCTTTGAGGCTCATTAGAGAATGCTTTAAAGGTAATTTTATTCATTTGATCCCACATCACCAGGGTTCGAGTTATAATCTGAGCTTTGTGGGGGTCTTTATCCAGCGTTTGGAGCAGAGATGAAAAAATAAATAACAGTGTTGGTCGTAACGTTTGCACTCTGCATTAGAGAGAGAGACTTCACAGTGTAGCAGCCTCTGCCACATCCTGCTCCTCTTCTGAAGGAGTACGATGGTCCCAAACTGGGGTAGCAAACTGCAGTTCTTCTGTAAAACCTGTTTCTTTTAGCCTATTTGTGTCATAGTTAATAGTCATTATACTGAAAAGTGCATTATTCGTGAGTAGAGGAATGATTGTATGATTTTACTGCTTTCATCGGAGCTCAGTCTCCTGCTGATAGCTGCTCGTCTCCCACTGGCTCCCACATAACTTGAACCCTGACATCAATCTTTCTTTTTTTTTGTCCTTATTTTGTTGCCTACTTCCAGCAATCCAAAACAATGTCTGTTAACAGTAAAGTAATGTAAATCTTGAAACCAAGGCATGAGCACTGCTGACATACAGCACCAAAACTGAATGAAAAAAGAGAAAACCAATGAGGCCGACTGATTGATATGATGATGTATGCAAAGCAGATTAGAAGGAACGACCGGAGCTTTGAAGAGCTGAACTTTTTAATATAATCAGTTAATTTGAAATAAAACTCCTGTATTTGCCATGACTATTCTTTTCTTTACACATGCACATTATTGTTTGATTGCCATGACATGGACGTTATTTCTGGATGTGGTCAGACACACACACACACACACAAATACACACACACACATACACACACAATGAGATACATCTCTTTTATTGTTTCAAACACTTTAAACTAAATGGCTGAGAGAAGACTCTATAAAGTGCCTTCTTGCTTTAACACTCAGTATGAATACAAAGTGCAAAGCACCCTCAAACCAAATGACTTCAGTGTTAAAAGGGAAGTCCTGGTTTGTATCTACCTTCAATATTACTTAAAGGTCCAAGAATAACAGAAGGATAAATGTCAAGAAAAATCTTCCCACACCAGTCGGGGGAGGAAGCCAGAATCTCCCACTTCTTTCCCGTAAGGGCTCTTGTTCAATGCTGCTCTCTGAGGTCGGCCTCTCCCAAATCGCTACAATGGAGATGGAGGAGGATGAGTAAAATATTGATCATGAATAAAAATATAAAGTCCTACTTTAACAAATACCGGAATCTCCCTTTCAGCAACTTTTTAAGCTTTAAAGAGACCCTCTCTTCTCTCTGGAGTAATTAAAACATTTAATGTTGTGATGATGGACACATTTAAGTTTTATTCTGAATGGACACGTATCCCCAAAAAAAGTACTGGAATGAAACCCTTTACTTGTCTAAGTCCACACGACTAAACTCGACTCACATGTGTCCTGCGAGCTTACGGTGACACACAAAAATAACCGGCCTCCGCTTGATAATTCAACATGGGACTGTGTGGCATGCCGAAGCTGTGACAGATGTCCGGACCGTCCTCTGATGTCCGCGTCAATCTAAGTCAAGTGACAATATATCAGTGTGGTATTATATAAGGTGACATCTCGCTCCTGACTTGTCCGTGTGCCAACAGCTCCAGTGGAACAATCGTCCCACAGGACACAGCAACAGACTGAGATAAAGGTCTTCTATATTAAGACTGCACAAGCAAGTGTTGACGTCTGAGTAGTCGCTGCTCCGGCTGCTTCCTGTGTCCTTTGTTTTCATGGCTGATGGTTGATGGTTGAGGTGGTGTTGAGGTTTAGAATGACGGCACTGCTTAACCTTGAAATAAAATCTTTGCATTGAATTAACTCATGTTCTTTTGATTTTTACTTTCCTGGTCCAGGCCCTGTGTCGGCCCACGTGACTCTGCTGCTCGATCGTTTGGTCCTTCTCAAGCGTTCTCAGGTCTGTTAAAATGTCAACATTTTAAATCAGCATAAAAAAGTGTCACTGTGGCCATGATAAACAAAATCTCTGAGAGGAACAGTTTTTTTTTTTTTTAACTACCAAATGTCGCCTGAATTTCCATCAGCATGACTGAATGACTTTTCATTTTTGGGAGATTTGTTCCTTTAAGTCTGGCTGTTGCTGGGTCTGGATTAGCTACACCACCATCATCATGTCTGATCTACCACAGGGGGCATCTAGGAAGGTACTGTGGATGTGTGGTTACGGTTCAAGACCAGAACTGAACTTATATTCTAATGTTATTTGTTTCATGCGATTTGCCACATTTCACTGTCTTTAGAATTCCTGCCACAAGTTTAAGTCATTGGTACAGACAGTTTAAGGACGTGACGCAATGGAAAATTCAGAGGATGGATGTAGTGACACCTGCTGGCCATCTGGTCAAACAGCAGGGCACCGAGCCTGGCTGTCATCACAAACATTTAGCCGGCTCGTTTATCTGGATGACTTGCAATACTGTCAGTTTATACTTCTACATATTTATCATCACAACAAACTTGTTGCAAAGAGGTCAGAGAGATAAATCCACAGCAGAGTGCAGACCACGCTGTGGACATGAATCATCTTCACCCTCCTTCAAAACAGTGCAAATTCAGTATCGCAGACATGTTGTGATAAAATAAGGAGACAGAGAATCATTATGAGACGGGTGGTGTGAGCTGCTGTGATCTCCTACATGGAGCTTGTCTGGACTCACAGTCTTACTATGACTCAGCTGTCCTGCAGCCCTGCAGCTCTGATCCATCCTCTAACACGGGACCGTACATTTTTTCCGTGTGGCAGAAAACCAATGATTGTTTTCACAGTTGGTCTGCTGAAATTCTGCTTTTATGAACTGATGTATTTCATCGTTAAAATGTCAAACATGGTATTCGACTTACAAAACAGCTATTTTTCTTTCGGTGTCTCAGTTTTCTTACTCAAGACTCTAAGCTGCTTATTAAAAGCTGTGTTATAAAGCTCTATATTCCAGCAGTAATCAGTTATAATAGAGTGTTTGGTCAGTGACTCATGTCTCTCCTCCCTTTGGAAATTTCCATATGCACTGATGCCATGATCGACCAAACTCCACATTCTCCCATCAAACGCAGCACGACATGGGTAAGCGTGTTCCCACAGAGTATTCTGTAGCTGATTTAATTGTCACTGATAGGGAAGAGTTATTCAGAACTGGAGGCATTGAATTGTGTTACAACACGTACTGTTGAGCCTGTTCTCCTCGATTGACCTTTATTAAATACTTCAACACAGGGCATCATGGCTCCTGAATCTACTTTCTCACCTGGGTTAATCTGATTATTGATAATTCCTGTGAAAAATGCTTTGCAGACAAGAAAGAGGCAGAGAGTTGCCACGGAGAAAAGAAAGGAGTTGTGCAAGTGTGGTGACGAAGACGGGAGGGAGGTATACTGATTAAGTAGTTGAGGATGAGGGGAAAAAAAAAATAGATTACTTGCAATTTTAACAACACGCAACCAAGACTGCACACACAGTTACATCAACATGGAGTTTATTTTCAATAATCAACAGCAGGTTTGAGGTGAATTCAAAGGCTGATTCAACTCTCGATCACAGAGAGCTCATTTACTGGTTAAAACCTTTAAGCATGTTACACATTAGGCCACGCCCCAATCAGTGATGTCACATCAGATAGACACTGATTCATAACAGAAAACTGGGCATCTTGGCGGTCTATGTATACCACATAACCACAGTGTTCCCAGTTTGGTTACGGTGGGGACCGTAGCTGCAAGTCATCCTCTTCTGTGTTCAACGGTGTGAAAATGTATCTGGTAAATCTGTTTTGTTAATGTCGGGGTGGAACAACATTACGAAATTGAAATTCATTGAAGTTACTCTCTTGGTTTCTACATTTTGAGATCTAGAGGTTTGGAGTTGCTGTCTCTTAAGTCGTCAGAAAACAAACAAAAACAAAAAACAGTTCAAGAAATAGTTTAGTTCCTTCCATCATTTGTGCAGACAAAGTCCGTCAGTCAACAACAAAGAAAAAAGAAAAGGATGTTGAGTCTTTGTAGGACTGACAGTGTCCTCTCTTCTCCTCTCAGCCCTTACAAGGAGGGGGAGGCATTTCAGTCCCGGGGGTCATGAGGGTCTTGATGGTGTTTCTGCTCCAGGTTTGTTTGTGGGGTCTAGAGCGGTCCCTTCATATGTGACCTTGCTCTTAATGCCGTCCTGGATCACCCTCTGCTGCACACGAAGCTTAGCGTTGGTTATCCTGCAGTAAAACCTGGACAGGGTGACACGGCAGGCAAGAAGTCATGAGAGGCAAAACTGCAGTGAGACGTGAGCTCACGTTGGGAGAATAACTCAGAAAATATAGATTGCTGGATGACTGTGTATGATATATTTTTTTAAAAGTCAGCATGTGTTGGTTCCCATCAGAAAGTGAAAGCCAGACAAGAAAACAATGTCAACATTAAGACCTACCAGGACCCGAGCGTGGTGAGCATGAAGCCTGCAAATCCCACGTCAAAAGACCTCTTCACCCGACCTGCGGACGACAAACTGAGTTCAGACAAACTTTTCTCTCACAACGTCAAAACACCTGCATCTTTTATCCTCAGAAAAAGGAGAATGTTACATGTTACAAAATTCGAAATCATCTTTGTCAAAGTTTGACAGTTTGTTGTCTCTAAAAAGGGACACAGCAGTTGATTTGTTAATGATGTAAAAGTTTAATTCCTGACGGAAGGATCTTTACCGAGTTTTTGCATAATTTGTTGTGCAAATTGAAACAAAAACATCTGTTAAGATAATTGCAGTTGAGAATGTCAAGACAAACACATGGAACAAAAACTGCATGTGTCATCAGCCTTTTAATGAGTCACTGTGCTATATTTGATCAGCGTTTTATTAGATGTGCAATTTCCTCTTTCGCTGTAATATCACAGACAAGGCAGACTTCAGTGATAGTACACATGTACACTCAGGGAGCTGCTGCAAATCAAACCATCCAATTAATACTCAAAAACTTGTTTCTGCTGGTTGACATTATAAAAAACTATAACTACATTTGCAAAGAAAACAAACAAACACAGCTCAGACTCTAATATGACCCACTTGTCGCCAGAAAGTGCAGCAGACCAGCAGTTATCGAGCCTCCAGCTCCATGCAGGATGGCGTCTCTGGCACACGGAGTGTTCCGCACATCAAGAATCCCCAGCAGCCTGAAACCCTGTAGGACAGACAGGCGGAGGGTAAAGAAACAGACAGTCAATGTCAGTAAGCATGCGATGGCTTCAAATCACAACTTGCACGATGCGGGCACACCTGGTTGGATGGAAGTAGGACATGAGTCTGGGATCAATGTTTTACTGAAATCTGTTCGTTAATTCGTGAGTGATCTGTGAGCCGAATTGTTCAGTGGGAAAAGGTCATCGCCGGGAATATTTCAGACAAGCTTTTTACTAACGAGTTTCGTTTCCAGGGGACAAGTTAATCTTTAATGATGTAATATTTGAATGGGATTCGGTTTGAAGAGGTCATTTCTGACAACTGAGAGCTGTCAGCTGTATATGTTTGCTGACTCATTGATGTTTTCGCTACATACTTTTTGTACTTTGAGTCATGCTGACTTGAGATACAGTTGAATAATATTTAACGTGATGCCATGATGCTCTTGACCTTCTGAAAACTGGAAGCTAGCAACATTTGAATTCCATCTGAAATGTTTCCTTAATGTAAATGACCGAGCGGCACTAACCTTGTTCGCCTCCTCTTCTTCTCCTGCCATTATACAACTCTGTTGGTCTCCTTGTGCAAAATTTGCTCTCAATTTATGGTTAAATAACCACTTCCGTAACCATATTGACCTTAGCGCATGCGCTCTACGTACCAAGTGGTCCGTCTGCTATTTATCGCCGACTCGAAAAGAGCAACCGCATGATGTATAGTTCCGATATGCATGCAAATTGGAATTGAAGGTGCACTATATTGTTTTGGGAAATACATTCAAACTCAATCAGGGAATATTTAAAGTAATTCAGTCTAATTATGAAATCTCAGATATATTTATTTTATGAATATCCAAATAATTTCCAAAGCTGTTCTCAGAGGCTGAGAGTAAAACAGTATGGGATTGTGTTGTCCTTGTTGTACTTACAGCTTTTTTATTCAGTTCGTTATGTCATGAACATTATATCTTTCTGACTAAAATGTTCCCCCCAAACTACATAGTGCATATTTAAAAGGTGGTTAAAACTTTATATTTCAAGAATGTAAAAATGTCAGAGGATAATGTTTTTTAGATGGTAATATTAAATTTGTGCATAATGACGCCATTTTCCCTTTTTTATTCCCAATTTCTATAGTTTTTTTTTCTTTTTATCATTCTATTTATTTATTTGTTTGCTTGTTTATTTTAATTAGTTTTTTTAATTAAGCTTTGGTTAGAGGTTACTGCTGCAATTAGAAATTAAATGAACTGTGGACGTGCTGCACCCAAAGGGAAAAACAAAAACATTGAAGTCCACCTGTACTATATCAAGTGAGTCATTTGCTAATATATTGCAATATCTCCAAAGTAAGTATTGATGGATTTATTAAATCATTATATATCAAATCATGTAATATAAATGCTCCTGCTTTTCGGCATAATCAACATTTTTTAGAAACTGAAATTTCACAATATCTGTGATTTGAAAGTGCAACATTTGGGGTCATCTTAGGGTTAATCGATATTTCTGCTTCAATTTTATTTCATATTATTATTATTAACAATGTAAATTCCGGTCAGGATGTGGGAAAGAAGCAGTGATGAATTAAAATCCCAAGGTTGAAATTTGGAAATGTGCTCATTTGTTCCAGACAGGAAAACTGAATCGTACTGTGTCATCTCACCTTGAGTCTCTACGACGACAGGATTGATGTTATAAATAAACCGTGTCAGGAGGAAGTCTGGATGTCACCGTGATCCTGCGCTGATAAAACAGGATTATTACACCGGCAGCAGCAGATTACTGCCTGACGTCTTTGCCCTGGTCCATGATCATGACAACATAAAGATCAGTTTATAGGCCTGTTCAAACGGAAACTTAACTACCATATAACGCAGCTCTTAAAGCTAATATCAACCTGTTAAAGTGTGTTCCATATATTTTTATTACCAAACAGACATGTTAACAGCACTTTACACACAATTCAATGAATCAATCAAACAAACAAACAAACAAACTTTATTCATATGGCACCTTTAAAACAATAACAAAACATAGGCTAGGCAATAAGCTTTCCATATTAAAATGTAATAAAGGGGAAGAAAAATAACAGTAAAGAAAGATATTAAAATTAATTATAGTGAGGTTAATTAAATAAATACATCAATAATATAGAATATAAAAAAAGATTGAACACAATGTGTATATATATATATATATATATATATATATATATATATATATATATATATATATATATATATATATATATATATATATATATATATATATATATATATATATATATAAACAGGAAAAGTTAAAGTTACTTCTTTTACTGCTAATACTAATTTAGCTATGCGGTCAGTTTGTTATATCAAGTTTAACGTCTTCAGTTATTTACTAATTAAACGCAGATGATATTTTGATTAATTACTGAAAAGTCACCGTTCCCATACCGGGAGTCGAACCCGGGCCGCCTGGGTGAAAACCAGGAATCCTAACCGCTAGACCATATGGGACTTTCCATAGGACGTACCATGTCATTCACTCCATTCTGCATATGGGGATTTAGTGTGTGTGTGTGTGTGTGTGTGTGTGTGTGTGTGTGTGTGTGTGTGTATATATTTTTTTATTTTATTTTTTTTTTTTTCCTGCTGTGCACTTTGCTATGTAGATCAATAATCAGTAGTAACTCCCCATCCGACCTGACAACACGTTCATTTTAAATGTACAGGTAGGTTCAGTAAAGAAAGCGATAAAGAGACACACCTTTGGACACACAGAGTGCTGAAACGAGCCACTGGCAATGAGGCTTGTGAAGGGCAGCGGCGCCCTCTGGTGGTCATGTTTGAGAACAGCATTCAGATTCAAACTCCTTTCAGTGTGAAAAGCACAGGTGTTAGCAGTCACGTTAATGATGACACCTGTGCACTTCCTGCTTTCACAGTGGGAAATGTTTCCTGTGAAAAAATGACAGCAGCTGACTGAACAAATCAGAACATGTGATGGGTCAGAACAGAACAACTCTGATGATACGTAAGAAAAAAAACTTTATTCAAGTACAATTTAGAGTGTTTCCATTTTCTGCTGCTTTAAACTTTCACTCCATTTTGAAAGACTATGTGCTGGATCGGAGATGACTTTATGACACTACAACCATCACAGAACCCACCACTTCTTCCTTCTTATAATATTCCAGTACTTGAGTATAACAGGATGCACAAAAATGTCCCCTCTTTAAACAAACACAGGTAACCAGGGCTGACGTCCACCATGAGCCCGTTTCATCCTGGATACCAGGCTCGTCTGTGCTGTATAAAGACTGACAGGGACACCTGGCCTCAGCACACCACCTGCACATCACAGAGAGGTAAGTCAGACTTACAACCAGCCGGCGATTCATCACATTTATCTGAACCTGATTTATTAATTTCTACTTTTTTTTATTTGTCTCAATTGTTGTGGAAGAATTGGAGTAAATTTTCTCAACTCCAGAGATACAAATAGAAATAAACAACTGTCATCAGCTGTAGTTCACAGGAGCAGCTCTCAGTAAGATGTGCTGTATATACAGGTTGTCCTTAATGATGTTATTAATGGTTTACAGATAATTTATGAATGCCTCATGGATGGTCATGTGTTTCAACTCTTTACAGGAAGGTTGAACACACATTAAAGTCTCTTTCTTGATCAATTTAAGATTAAAAGGGAGCATGAGTAGAGGATTCAGACCAACCAAAGTGTATATCATGTTTACTCCCTCTGCCTGCTGATAGTAACGGATGATGAAGCAGATAACTATACTAATAATTCTCTGTCTGAAAACTCGATTTCAGATCGAAGTAAAGTAAAATGTATTATTCATTTGCCCTTTTTAAAATAATTTTACACACAGTAGCACAAGCAAATTATTTTGCTTCATGTGGTGAAGTTTGATCAGGTTTGATTGACAGTTTGATTGACAACTCGACGTCTGTTTGATATTAAGCCAAGAAGACTCATCGCACCAACAACAACACATCGAACAATCTGATGTTGATTTTAAGTCAACCTTTCTGCCCGCTTCAGTTTTGGCCTTGTTTACTTTTAATGATGCCCAAAAAGGATTGAGGATTCTATACTGTAAAGTTTTTACAGAAACGTGGAAAGACACAGAATAAATTAATCAGATAATCAACACAATGACTAACTAAATGGATCGATTGATTAACCGACTAACTGAGCTCACCTCCGCTGCTGCAGGATGACGGCTGTGCAGGTCATCAGAGTGATGTTACCCTTCATGTTGAGTTCCTTCCTGGGAGCCTCACCTTCCATTTGGCCCCTGGCTCCTGCAGGTAAATGAGGCAGTCAGACAGTTTTGAGATTTTCAATGATAAAATTCTGTATGAATGACTTTTTAGAAAGTAACACAAAAGGCAGGGGGTCCTTTTTTGTTTTGCATTAAGTAACTTTTTTTTGTTGCACTTCAGAGCTTGAGCCTACTTGTTATGTTCAGGTAGACGTTTGTGTGTTTTCATTTTTTCCCATCCCCCTTCGTACAGCCCAGCCTGTGCTCTGATCTGTAATCCATGAGTTGAGCATCAGTGGCCAATTTTAGCCTATCACAGAAACATACTATCCATTAGGAAAACTATTTCTTATTACAGAACATACTGCAGAAAATGATGCTTGGGGTAGTTTGGAATGATTAAATTCTCAGTGAAGTACCACTTCAGTGAACTGATTTCCTTTCAAATTATAACGTTGAAGCTTAACTATTAAATATCCTGCCTCTGTTCCATACATACCTTTTGTTATATATATATATATATATATATATATATATATATATATATATATATATATATATATATATATATATATATATATATATATATATATATATATATATATATATATATATATATATATATATAAATCAACTCATATACTGATATCAGAATCTGTTTACTCCCTGATAACGATAATGGCATTGGCCCCAAAAATCGAGTACTGGTTTGGGTTTATGTAATTCAGATGACTGGATTGCCACATCAAAGGGAAATTTACTGCATATAAAGAGGAAGTTTGTTGTATTAAACAGGAACTGTGCCAGTGAACATCATGCATGCTAAAGCTTCAGTGCTGTTAGCAGGGATTCTGTGAGTGACAGTTTGTCTTCCATCACCAGAGGCCTTCCAGCTGCCGCCCTGCCAGCTCATCAACCAGACGGTGTCTCTTGAGAAGGAAGGATGTCCCAAGTGTCACCCAGTGGAAACGACCATCTGCAGTGGTCACTGCATCACCAAGGTATCGTGGTGATCCCTCCATGACTTTGACTTTTCTCATTCTTTATACGACTGCGGTTTTAAAGGTATACACATGATATGAATATTTCAAAATGACCTTTTTCTTTTGCCTCTCCAGGACCCAGTGATGAAGACCCGGTATGTTTATCAGCATGTGTGCACGTACCGGGACTTGCACTACAAGACATTTGAGCTTCCTGACTGTCCACTCGGTGTGGACCCGACCGTCACTTACCCCGTGGCCGTGAGCTGCAACTGTGGCCTCTGTGCTATGGACACGTCTGACTGCACCTTTGAGAGCCTGCAGCCCAATTTCTGCATGAATGACATACCTTTCTACTACTAGTCTCAAGTAATGACAGCATAAAGCCCATTAAAGTACACTGTAGAAACTGTGCATCTATTGTTGTCAATAAAGATTTGTGCAAAGAGTTACGTTTTCTGTTTCTTGTGCAGTAAACTAGACAGAATAATCAGGCTGAACATGCATGTCTTGGATTTTCCGACTAAAAGAAAGTCAAACATACATTCATACACTGATGGCGGTGGCTGCCATGCAAGGTGCTGACCAGCACATCAGGAGCAGTTTGGGGATCTTGCCCAAGGACACTTTGGCATGGCAACCAGCGGAATTGAACCAGCAACCTTCTGATAGCAAGATGCTGGTGCCACCGCTGAGCCACAGCTACCTCTATTTATAGCATTTTTTGAGAATGTTGTCATCACACCTAACCAGCAGACTTACCCAACTGGTTATATTTAAATATATTGTGTTGCAACTCTGACTGTGGCAAAAAAACTCAAGTTGATTAAATAAAGAAGTCAGTCAACTATTGACCATTTTACACCAATTCATAAGCAACGGCCATCTGGTTTAATTTTTCATCCCTCTAAGATGATTTTCCACACAGCAGCAGGGCACAGTGAAGTTAGTGAGTTAGTAGCTGCCTGTTGCCTGCATCTCTTCTTCAGTTTATCTGTCAGCAAAACAAAACAGTCAAAAGTTTGAGAAGTGCACTGGTTACGTGTTGGATCTCAGTTAATAATCAGTTAAAGTCTAAAAAGGGGAAACATTCAGTGCATAGACTTGAAAAATGTGGATGTTATCTGTTGTCCCTGTCACACCTCATATTTTACGGAAAAAACAGTGATAACTGCAGGTTTTGGCTCTATGGTGATTTATCAGGTTTAAATTCAGAAAGTTAGTCGAGGGCAATATTCATATTTTTGTCTAGAAACAGAGTTTTATTTGAATTTCCAGAAAATGTACAGATGACAAACATCATGATAGAAGATTGTATCCATACTGAAAGTACAAAACAGCTGCTGTTGAACTCATATTAAATAAAGATGAACATGTGTACATAGATATTATTATGTTTAGTTTTTCATTTGTCCCAAAAAGAATGCAAAAGCAACAGAGAGACAGCTTTGGATAGATGAACATTAGATATAGCTTCAAAAAACAAACCACTACATTGATAAAAGGCTTCAGGAGTTGGACAGCAGCACTGCTCCTTTCTCTCCCTCCCTTTTTCTCTGCCCACAGGATGCTGTGTGAATGTTGTCATCCTTCACACTGACTGGTGATATCATTACTGTCCATTCTGCAGCAACACACAGAGGCCAGAAGCTTGTCTATGGTCCCTTTCCTCATGAAAACATATAGAAATAAGTCTGCAAGGGGACTCAACTGGAGAAACAAATAAGCCCGTCTGAAGAGTGTCCTGTCATCATGCTCTGACAGGTGATAAATGACAAAGGGCATGAACAGCAGCGTGTAAATGAGCAGCACCAGGACCAAAATCCCCACAATTCTACGTTTTTCATCAGAGGGGACACGACTGGCAGACAGAGCTCTGATGGTCCCACCCAGGAAGAAGATGAACAGTGGGAGAGGAAGGAGGAGATAGGTGGCATAAATTGTAAGATAGGTATCAGAATGAATCCAGAATCTAAGACTGTTAAAGACAATAGGAAGGATCCAGACCACAACACAGACCAACACAGGGATCTTGATGGCTCGTCTGAAGCTGTACCACAGTGGATGGGCAATGACCAAATACCTGTAATGCAAGATGGACACATAGTGTTTGAGGAGCTTTAGAATTATACAGTACTATAATGGTCAAACACAGAAGTAACTACACACATAATAGATATAGACATACGCAGATATATAAACAAGTTGTTACCTTTCCAGTGCTACACACACCATGAAGCCAACACTGGCCATCAGACCTACATCATAGAGAAAAGATCCAACTTCATATATGATCGATCCCTCCTCTTCTTCCACCCATATGATCAGGCAGCAGAGCTGAATGAGGTCAGAAATTAGAAGGTTGATGACGTAGATTGGAGCGACATGATTCTTTCTCACCTGCAGGGAAACATTGGCAAAGGTAAAGAGCATGTAAACAACAGGGAGGCACAGATACATATGCTCAACATCAGGACTGACAGGTGTTTGTCTTGACTACTGCTTTTGGTCTGTCTGCAAAAATATGACATTCAGGGATGCCACTGGTTGATGTTCATCTCTGCCACGACTGTGTAAGCATATGTAAGTACTGAAAAAAATCATATCATCTTATCATCGAGTAGGAAGTTGTACATAGAGTTTTAAAGCTGTTACTTTACAAAAAAAAAGTATTTTCTAGCGTGGAAGAAGGTTATATTAGAGGGTGTTTCATAAATCATATGATCAAACGTGTGCTTTTTCAAAGATGATGTGATAAAGGGCTGAATTACTTGAAATACTACAAAATAAACAGAAAGGGGAAATGAATAAGCTAAAAAAAAAAAAAAAAACATCTTCCTTTGTCCAAACTGTCATCTTAAAAACAAAACTGACGACAATTTTATGATTTTAGTTGTAACAGAATGGCATCAACTTCATTTAACAGTTTAAAAGACGACAGTCAACATTCAACACTACATTTTGATTATGAAGTAAATTCTTCCTGAAGATCGAGATCCTTTACAGAGAGACTGTACAGCAGACGACATGACACAGGCAGTTAATAGTCATGGTCATAATGTACATACCAGAGAACAAACAGCATAGATGGCCACAGGGATCAAACACAGACCGATGGAAATGATAATGCATGTCAGTGTAGTGGTCGCCAGGTTGTGTGTGATGACATCACAGTCAGAGTTGTTGCAACTGTATTTATAGCTGTTGTTCTGTGAGATGTTGGTAAAGTTGAATCCTCCCATTCTTCTGAGTTAAACCTGTCTGTGAGATCACACTGTAGAAAGGGAGCGAGATTTTTATTTTTTTTTTTTACCTGACACTGTTCAGTGACATCATGAAAATCAACACAAACACAGTGTACCTAATCTACCTACAGTCATATCAAATCAATACCTTCTGTGTTTTTATTGCCATACTTTGATCAATTCTTGCAAATTCACTTTTATGACAGTTTAAAGATCGTATTATCTCTGCAATTAAGCGAAAACAGCAAAATGTACCTTTCTGAGGCTGAAAGACCACCTGAATGAGTTCCCTACACCAGCGCCCGATGTTTTGTCCTCTGCATGCAGACACTCTATATTAAATATGGTAGGTGGCAACATCCAGCATGTTGCTGTAAATCATCACCTCCTCCTCTAAGGAAAGGCATATGCATTGCGCAAATCTTCTTGTTAAATATTTTGCAACCATCACAAGACTGTTACAAAATGACCACAGAAAACCTTTTTGCTTATATGCACATGAAACTTGTCATTTTGATTAGCACAGTTTAATAAAGAGGGGTGTTTATAAGAGGCCAGACAAGCCACAGTCCACTTTGGCCCTCTTATATAACACAAAGCTGTGCTGCAACTGAAAGTACAAACTTCAGTAACAAGGAATTTTTTTTGAAAAACAAAAAATGACAGAAGGACAGAAAAATCAACAACAAAAAAAGGTCAAGAAAACTTTATTTTTTCCTGTGTGGAATGGAATAAAAATACAAAACAATTTAAAAATGCAAAATGTTTTTGTGTGGAACTGAGTGATTTTTTTTCCTTTTTTCCTGTGTAGAATGGATTTGTTTTAGCTTTTTTCAAGTGTGGAGCCGAGTGCAAAAGAAAACTTTATTTTTGTGTGTGTGGTATGGAGTGAAAAAAAAAAGACCAAAAAAAAAAGAAAAAAAGGAAATATTCCTGTGTGGGATGGAATGAAAAAAATCCTCAGAGAAAAAATAATATTTTGATGTGTGAAACAGAGTGATTTTTCTTTTTTCTCTTTTTATCTTTTCATAACATCTTCTTTTTTCTCCTCAATCTGTTTCGAACATGAAGGTTTTAGTAACGGATCACCAGAAAAAAAATACATCACTTAGTATTTCTTAGGTGTTTCTTAATCCATGTCGAAAGACCTATCAGTGTTTTGTTTTTCATCTTCACATTTCTGTTTTATTTAGCATTTTGGGGTTCACCTTAATTTGAACGTTCTGCCAAAAGTCAAAACTTTGAATATAACAGCTCTCATTAACTATATCTTGAGTGTGTGACGCTCCACTGTTTCCGCAAGAAACAGTGACAGTCGACACAGTGAGAGGAATGTCACAGCTCATCATCGAAAAATGAAAAAAATTGCCTAAGTTGACCAAACACCGACGTCAACCTTCTATGATGGAGATTGTATACAGGATATAGCCATGAAACTCTCTGTCTCTCTCTGTCTCTCTCTGTCTCTCTCTCTCTCTCTCTCTCTCTCTGTCTCTCTCTCTCTCTCTCTCTCTCTCTCTCTCTCTCTGTGTCAATGTTTTCTCTTAATAACAACGTCTGAAGTCGTCACAGTTTTTCTGACACAATTTTCTATCGAAGAAGGTAGCTATTTGCCAATGTGCTGAAAGGAACATGCTTAAAAGGAACATGCTTAAAAGAACAGTTCAACCAAGAATGTAAATTCAGTCCTCATCCTCCCTTCATGCGGATGAATGTCAGGTGAAGTTTCACAGCAGAATAGTGTTGCAGCATTCACCTAAACAACTGCAGGAACTGGAGTCTTGAAAGATGGAAGATATCTTCACTGTGGTTGCTGACTAAAAGTGTTCGCACACACCTCATCTTCACTCCAGGATAACGCCAGACGAGCTGTATGAAGCCCTTGCATGTTTTTTTTAATTTCATTTTATTTATTTATTTATTTATTTTATTCTTTTGACTGTTTTGTAAAGTTATAAGACAAGTCTCCAGCTACTTGAGTTGTCTGTGAGAATACCACAACATTGTTTTCCTGTGGCGCACCAGAAATGACTTTCCTTCAGTGGGGGGGAGATGATGATGACTGAGTCTTTATCTCTTGGTGAGCTGCTTCCTTCACATGTTTTTTAGAAAACTTAGTATTTCAAATGTCGCAACACCACATTTTACATAACTTGCAAAACATTTGCATTGTGCATTTCCTTGTTAAAAACTCATCACTGGTTTCACAGAGAGCATTGTCTCTTGCGCATCTGATGGATGTCTGGCATTTCAGATATTTTGTCTGGCTGTCCCTCAATTTGAGCAGTTCTCATTTGAAGGTTGCTAATTTACTGTAAGTTCAGTAATTATTCATAGTGGATAAACAACATTAAACGACCCTGACTGTATTTGTTTCAGAAATATACCTAACAGGATAAGACGTCACTTGGAAACTAAACATCCTGAACACAAAGAGACGCCTGCTGATTACATCAACTGTCTTGCACAACATTGTCACTTCACTAAACTTGTGTAACACAGTGAAAGTTTAAGATGCATGAGAACCATTTTTTTTAATAAAGACAAAAGCAACTCTTCACGGAAAAAATATAAACGTGAACATAAGTAGAAGACACACACAAGCATAACCAGTACAGATAGACATCGTATCTGTCAGCTATATTACCAGCTAATCAGAAAAGAAAAGGTATTCACAAAATAACAACAACAACAACAACAAAAAACTACAAGATCCTCTGTGGTAACTGCAGGTTTTGGCTTTATGGTAATTTATCAGGTTTAACTTCAGGAAGTTGGTCAAGGGCAGACATTTGCAATGTTGTCTAGATTTTTATTTTAATTTTCAGAAAATGTACAATTTTATTTTAAGGGGCAAACATCACGATAGAAGATTGTATCCATACTGAAAGTACAAAACAGCTGCTGTTGAACTCAAATTGAATAATGTCTAACATATGTACATATGTATTGTTATGTATAGTTTCTTATTTGTCCCAATTATGATGAAAAAGCAACAGAAATAAAGTTTTGGATAGATGAACATTAGATATAGCTTTAAACAATAAACAACTACATTGATAAAAGGTTTCAGGATTAAGACAGCAGGATGGTTCTTTTCTCTCCCTTCCTCTTTCTCTGCCTACATGAGGCTGACTGTGTAAATGTTGTCATCATTCACACTGTTGAACTGCTGATATCATTACTGTCCATTCTGCTGCTGTCATTACTGTCCATTCTGCAGCAACACACAGAGGCCAGAAGCTTGTCTATGGTCCCTTTCCTCATGAAAACATACAGAAGTGCATCTGCAAGGGGACTCAACCGGAGAAACACAAAAGACAATTTTCTTAAGGTATAGTTGCGATGCTTAAACAGTATATAAATGATTTTGGGCATGAACAGCAGTGTGTAAATGAGCAGCACCAGGACCAAAATCCCCACAATTCTTCGTTTTTCAACAGAGGGGACACGACTGACGGACAGAGCTCTGATGGTCCCACCCAGAAAGAAGATGAACAGAGGGATAGGAAGGAGGAAGAAAGTCCCCATGATGATTCGTCCATTTTTAAAACCAATCAGGAACACTATCATGCAGCAACTGATAGGAAGTAGGACCCACACCATAACACAGAGAACCACAGAGAACTTGATGGTGTGTCTGAAGCGATACCACAGTGGACGGGCGATGACCAGATACCTGTAAAACAAGATGAACATACTGTGTTCAAGAGGTTTCACATTTATATAGAAATGTAATTGTAATACACAGAGGAAGCTACACACAAACTTATGGGACAGATAGTTACCTTTCCAGGGCGATGCACACCATGAAGCAAACACTGACCATTTGACTACTCATGTAGATAGAAATTAAGATTAAATTCCAGCCAGAAAAAACTCTTGTCAATGCTATGATCAGGCAGCAGAGCTGAATGAGGTCAGAAATTAGAAGGCTGATGACGTAGATTGGAGCAACATGATTCTTTCTCACCTGCAGGGAAACATTGGCAAAGGTAAAGAGCATGTAAACAACAGGGAGGCACAGATACATATGCTCAACATCAGGACTGACAGGTGTTTGTCTTGACTACTGCTTTTGGTCTGTCTGCAAAAAAGATGACATTCAGCAATGCAACTGGTTGATGTTTATTTCTGCCACGAGTTTGTGAGCATATGTAAGCACTGAAAAAATCATTTCATCATTGAGTAGGGCGTTTTGATCAGGCTACGAAGGCTTTTAAAGCTGTTACTTCACTAACAAAGAACCTTTTAATTATGAAGTTAATTTTTCCAGTAGATCAAGATCCTTAACAGAAAAACTGTACAGCAGACACATGACACAGACAGTCAATAAGTTCACTCTTGGTCATAATGTACATACCAGAGAACAAACAGCATAGATGGCCACAAGGATCAAACAAAGGCCGATGGAAATGATAATGCACGTCACCACTTCCATGGTGGACGGGGGGTGTTTGATACCATCAGGGTCAGAGATGTTGTTATGCGAGACGTTGGTAAAGTTGAATCCTTCCATTCTCCTGCGTTAAACCTGTTGATTGTCAGATCACATTATAGAAAGGGAGATTTTTAATTTCTTACCTGACGTTGTTCAGTGACATCATGAAAGTAAACACAAATACAGTACACCTAATATACCCACAATCATATCAAATCAATACATTCTCTATTTTTAGTTTCATACATTGAAATAGATATTCACATAAAAAATGATTTGAATGACTGTTTAAAGATCATATTATCTCTGCAAATAAGTAAAAATGGCAACAATTACCTTTCCGTTCTAAGGCTGAGCGATCCAACTTGAATAAGTTCCCTACACTTCTGTCTGATGACTGCATGCCAGTCATTTCCTGGTTATCTACTTCTCTTATTCTATAGAACTGAGATGAAGGAGTTAGGCACAAATATGCTCTGTTGCACTGATGTTCAAGTGTTTTTGACAAATTATTCTGTTGTCGTTTAAGCATGTCAAAGATGTTGAATTTGAATGAATAAAGGTTTGATTTGTGAGTTCCTTTACTAACTTCTGTTACACAGTGAAAGCTTGAGATGCATGAGCCCGTTTTGTATATATCAAGACAAAAGCAAACTGGGTTAAACTCTTCACTCAAGTCTGAAGAGGGGAAACATTCAGTGTGTTAAACTTTACTGACATGAAAAGTATTGATGTTATCTGTTGTCCCTGTCACATCTTATATTGTATGTCAATAAAATAGACTGCCACACTGCATGTAATTACTCTGTTGGTATCGTACAATATTATGTAAAAAAACAAGTCTATTCTTTTTTTCCCCTTTTAATCATATTGTTTTTGTAAATTATTATTATTGTTTATTGTAATATTACTGTCCTTTGGCTGTTGTGACATATAAATCTCCCTGTTTGCGGGACAAATGAAGGAATTCTGATTCTTTTTCTGTTTCTGGAATCATAATTTGGAAATTTAAAAAAACACAAAACAACACAAAACTACAAGATCCTCTCTGGTAACTGGAGGTTTTGGCTTTATGTTCATTTATCAGGTTTAACCCCCCCAAAATAGTTGAAGGTAGACATTAACATTTTTGTCAAGAAACAGATTTTTATTTGAATTTCCAGAATATTTATAATTTTATTTTAAGTGACAAGCATCATGACAGAGTATAAAACAGCTGCACTTGAACTCATATTAAATAAAGATGAAAACTAGTATCACGTTTAGTTTCTTATTTGTCCAAAAAATAATGAAAAAGGAACAGAAATACAGTTTTGGAGAGATGAACATAGTGTTGAAAAATAAACAACTACATTGAAATAAAGATCCAGAAATAAGACAGCAGGGAAGCTCCTTTTTCTCCCTTCCTCTTTCTCTGCCCACATGAAGCTGACTGTGTGAATGTTGTCATCATTCACACTGATGAACTGGTGATATTGCTGTCCATTCTGCTGCTGACATTGCTGTCCATTCTGCAGCAACACACAGAGGCCAGAAACTTGTCTATGGTCCCTTTCCTCATGAAAACATACAGAAATAAGTCTGCAAGGGGACTCAACTGTACAAATACAAAAGAAAGGTTGGTGCTAATGTTGTTATCGACTCCCAATTGCCAAATTACAGTGGGCATGAACAGCAGCGTGTAAATGAGCAGCACCAGGACCAAAATCCCCACAATTCTTCGTTTTTCATCAGAGGGGACACGACTGGCAGACAGAGCTCTGATGGTCCCACCCAGGAAGAAGATGAGCAGTGGGAGAGGAAGGAGGAGATAGGTGGCATAAATTATAAAATAGACCTCAAAATAAATCCAGAATCTAAAACTGATAAAGACAATAGGAAGGATCCAGACCACAACACAGACCAACACAGGGGTCTTGATGGCTCGTTTGAAGCTGTACCACAGTGGACGGGCAATGACCAAATACCTGTAATGCAAGATGGACACATAGTGTTTGAGGAGCTTTAGAATTATACAGTACTATAATGGTCAAACACAGAAGTACCTACACACATAATAGATATAGACATACGCAGATATATAAACAAGTTGTTACCTTTCCAGTGCTACACACACCATGAAGCCAACACTGGCCATCAGACCTACATCATAGAGAGAAGATCCAATTTCATATATGATCGATCCCCCCTCTTCTGCCACCCATATGATCAGGCAGCAGAGCTGAATGAGGTCAGAAATTAGAAGGTTGATGACGTAGATTGGAGCAACATGATTCTTTCTCACCTGCAGGGAAACATTGGCAAAGGTAAAGAGCATGTAAACAACAGGGAGGCACAGATACATATGCTCAACATCAGGACTGACAGGTGTTTGTCTTGACTACTGCTTTTGGTCTGTCTGCAAAAATATGACATTCAGGGATGCCACTGGTTGATGTTCATCTCTGCCATGAGTTTGTGAGCAGGTACTGAAAAAAATATGTCATCTTATTATTGAGTGGGAAATTGTGCTACGAAGACTTTAAAGCTGTTACTTTACAGAAAACATTTTTTTTTTAATTATGAGGAAATTTTTTCCTGAAGATCAAGACCCTTTACAGAGAGACTGCACAGCAGACACATGACACAGGCAGTTAATAAGTTCAATGCTGGTCATAACGTACATACCAGAGAACAAACAGCATAGATGGCCACAGGGATCAAAGAAAAGCCGATGGAAATGATAATGCATGTCATCACTTTCATGCCAGGGAGGATGAAATAGATATTGTCATGGTCAGAGATGTTGTCCTGTGAGGCGTTGGTAAAGTTGAATCCTTCCATGCTTCTTAAACCTGTTGTTTGTGACATCACCTTGTAGAAAGAGAGTGAGATTTTTTTTTTTTTCCCTTACATTGTTCAGTGACATCATGACAGTAAACACAAATCTACCTAATCTACCCACAATCATATCAAATCAATAAATTCCATATTTTTTGCTTCATAGATTGATATAAACATTCATAAAAATTAATTTAATGACTTTTTACAGTTCTTATCATCTCCGTAATTAAGAAAAAAAGCTAAATTTACCTGTCTAAGGCTGAGCGATCCAAATTGAATGAGTTCCCTACACTACCGTCTGATGTTTTGTCTTCTGCATACAAATACACACATTTAAATAATCATTTCCTGTTACTCTAGACTTCCTCCTTTGAAGAACTAAAAAAAAGGATGTCAAGCACAATGATGCTCTGTTGCACTTTAACAGTTACTATTTTAGTGCTTTAGGATGTAACATTCTGTTGTGGTTCCAGCATGCCAAATACAGTGAATTTGAATGAATAAAGGTTTGATTTGTAAGAAATGATCACAATTTGAAGGTCACTTTACTTGTTGCTTTAGCTATCTTTGGCTTCACTGACTATCATGTTGTCAGCAAGTAGCTCAGGTGGTCATGGAGCTAAGTCGCCCTATTAGCTGAGGGAGTCTGCCTACACAGCCACCTCAGAAGGCAACAGGGCACAGTCAAGACAGGTGATTTACAGCAGTTTCATCTGACTCTCTATCAGCATGGAGGGAGGAGATGATGACCAAGTCTTTATTTCTTGTTGAGCTGCTTCCTTAACATGTTTTTAGAAAACTTGGTCATTCAAATGTCGCAACATCACATTTTACATAACTTGCAAAATTTTTGCATTGTGTATTTCCTCGTTAAAATGTCATCACTCGTTTCACAGAGAGCGTTGTCATGACAAAAGTATACATATCAGAAATAAGGGGGATCACAGCACACCTGATGGATGTCTGGCATTTCAGATATTCCGGCTGGTTGTCCTTCAATCTGAACAGCTCTCTTTTCAAAGTCACTTATGTACTGTAAGTTCAGTAATTATTCATAGTGGATAAACAACATTAAACACATCTAACACTGACAAGAGTCATTGTTAAGTTCAGTTTCAAAAATATACCGAACAAGATACTCAGAAACTAAACATCCTGAACACAAAGAGAAGCCTGCTGATCACATCAGAAAAAATACTCAGCTGTTTTACGCAATATTGACGCTTCACTAAACTTCTGTAACACGGTGAAAGTTTAAGATGCATGATCCCCTGTTTTTATATATCAAAAAAAAAAGCAACCCTTCACTGAAAAGATGTAAACGTGAATGTAAAATACAAGAGACACTCAAGTATAACTGGTACAGATAGAAGTCGCAACTGTCAGCTATCTTACCAAGTCACCAGAAAAACAAGGTATTCACAAAACAATATATATATATATATATATATATATATATATATATATATATATATATATATATATATGTGTGTGTGTATATGTGTGTGTGTGTGTGTGTATATATATATATATATATATGATCAAAAGGCAGCAGGAAACTGTTCCATCCATTGACATATTGAGGACTTAAGTGTTGCACATCACACCACAGTTCGGTACTACAGATTAACTGATTGATTTTTCTGAAACCATCATCAGACTGAGAAAATAAAACACCACCAAGTAAGTGGGAATCAGCCCATAAATGTCAAGTGATTGTGTTTAAGATATTTTTTCTTATCGGTTTTGTAGTTTTAAGGAGTCAGCATCAGCTGAGCTTGTTGCAGGTTAAATACCATCAGTGAGATGGAGCATATTGTTTATGCTGCTAAAATCTATGCAGTTGACATTTGGTTTCATTATATCCACATCTCCATCTAATATTTATATGGAAAATGCACATAATGTCTTCAGCCTATTATATCAGAGAGGGCGCTAATAACTCTATACCCAGATATACAACATAAAAGACCAGCAGGAACAAAGAAGACTACCTACTATTCTACTGATTTAAAAGCAAAACATTAAAATGTCCACTGACAAGGTTGAAAAAGCTTTTGTCTACTTTTCTACCATTCTGCGCTGTCACTACTGTTACGATAATCCAGCCCTTCAAGAATGGCATTGCAACGACATCAACAGAAATGTAACCCAAGCTTCACTGATGATTAAAGAAATAGATGAATATACTTTAATGAATGCAACACATAGCATAAACAGGCCGATAAACATGCAGTGAAATGTCTGAATATCCTCAGATAACAGCTTCAAAGTGTTGCCAGTTGTGAATCTGTCTACAGATGTCAGTCATCCCCTGCAGCTGCTTCTGCTTTTGCTGTGTCTACTTCTCAAACAATGTACTGTGAGTATATAAAGTATGTGCAAAAAAAAAAGTGTCTGCCAAATATAAATGTGATTCCAAACTAAAATAGATTCTCAAAAAACTGCTACAGATATCAGTCGTATCCATTAGCTATCATGTTAGCTCATCAGAGAGCCAAAGTATTTAGAGAAAGAGTCTGACATTTTTTTTTAAATATACTTATCATTGCTGGATCTCTGCAAAGACTCAGCTCTCACATTTTGGTCAAAAAACAGATTTTTATTTAAATTTCAAGAAAGTTTAAAATTTCATATGAAATTATATAAACTTATATGAGATTCAATCCATGATGCCAAACACACAATAGCTGCTCTGAATCTCAACCTAAAATCTAGCATGCCTACCACTGAAAAAAAAATAATAATAATTTAACTCGGATTATATAAAGATAATGAAATAGTACACACACTCACACATACATACATACATACATACATACATACATACATACATACATATATTGTATTTGTACGAAAAAGAATGAATTCAATCCAATATAGTTTAACATTAAATTGTGAATGAGGAACCAAAAAAAAAAGAATGTGTGGCTCCTATATTTAGCCCAGTTAATAAAGAATTAGCTCTTTTGCTTCCATGATTAAAGGTACTCTTTACGAGCTGTAATTATCGATTTTGAAGTCTCATTCCCAACTTGTCAAAAAAGTGGAGACTTTTAGATGGGAGGACCGGTCGGCCACCAGTCTTTGATGAGTTGGGAATGAGACTCAAAAATCGACTGTTCTCACAAAAAGCACCTTTATATGATGACTGGCTGGTGCAAGTCGCAACAGCCAGTCAGAAAACACAACAGCAAGTCAGAAAACACAACAGCAAGTCAGAAAACACAATTGCAAATTCCAAAAGCCACAGCCACATTACCCAGAAAACATATTGGGATTTTGTCAAACGGAGAGGGCAGGACTAGTACTCATACAGATGTACTGATACAGAGGAATATGTGCTTGGTCTTCATAATCTACATCGACAAAGGAAAGTTGGTGAGAAAAAAAGTTTTACTTTATATAGTTTCTGAATAGTTCATTGGGTAACGTGTCGCAAACATTAATCATTACTGAATGCATTATGAACGCCATGAACTGTTGAGGAAGTTGAAGAATTAATTTATCCTTTCTATTTGCCCACATTTTTGTTATCATTCACACTGTTGAACTGGTGATATTGCTGTCCATTCTGCTGCTGTCATTGCTGTCCATTCTGTAGCAACACAGAGAGGCGAAAAGCTTGTCTATGCTTCCTTTCCTCATGAAAACATACAGAAGTAAATCTGCAATTGGACTCAACTTAAGACACATGTGAGACAGGTGGTAGAGGTAATCTTGTTTTGTAAGGTAATAAATGGTTCTGGGCAGGAACAGCAGTGTGTAAATAAGCAGCACCAGGACCAAAATCCCCACAATTCTTCGCTTTTCTTCGGGGGGGACACGGCTGGCAGACAGAGCTCTGATGGTCCCACCCAGGAAGAAGATGAACAGTGGGAGAGGAAGGAGGAAGATAATGCCAAAGATGATTGGTAAGACTTTTTTGTTGACCAAGAAAATTGGGAGATTGGCAAGAGTAAGGGCCCAGACCACGACACAAACCAAAACAGGGGTCTTGGTGGTTCGTCTGAAACGGTACCACAGTGGGCAGGCTATGACCAAAAACCTGTAAAACAAGATTGACACAGAGTGTTTAAAGAGCTTCAGATTAGTGAAATAATGGTGAGACACAGAAGTAATTTATTGGACAGACAAATAGCTACCTTTCCATGGCAACACACACCATGAAGCCAACACTGGCAATCAAACCACAGAAGTAAATGAAATAAAGAGTAGCATGTATCTCCACTTTTAATGGTGCCAGCCTGAGGATCAAGCAGCAGAGCTGAATGAGGTCTGAAATTAGAAGGTTGATGACGTAGATTGGAGCAACATGATCATTGCTCACCTGCAGGAAAACATAAGGAAAAGTAAACAAGCAGTTTTAAACATGTTCTGAACTCCACCTGCTCCTAAATATGTCATCCTGCTCTGCGAAGCAATTGTAGTCAGAGATGTTGCTGCATTTATTGTATCAAACTCTCATTTATGCTCTCGAAAATATCATATGAGGTGCATACAAGATGAAGGACATGGTTTACTGCAACGTGTACTCGGGTGTGACGCATCTGGCTCATTCAGACTGAACTTCTCATGTTTATGTGTCTTTGGATATACATTTCAGGCAGGATCTCAGAAATTACAGGATACATGTTAACAGAGATCAAGTATGTGTTCCAAAATGCTTACAATGTAAATGTTACCACCCTGATGTTCAGTAGTAGGTTCAACATATTCGCTGATTGTGATAGCATGTTTAAATCTGCTAAATTGTAATAAAGATGAAGTAAACCTGAGGCTGATGGGACAGTCAGAATTTTAAAAAATGTAATCGTCATCTCTGCAACATGAAGGTCTATCATTCTAACTGCAATCCTTCTCACAAAAAAACACAAACATCAAATGCATGTTCATGCTCATGTTCATTCACTGGGGAACAATAATGTCTAAAGAATTTCATCATTCCTTGGGTTGTTTGTTTGTTTTTGAGGAAAACCCCAAATAGTGCTGTACAAAGTTCAAAACTTTTTTATGTTTCTTTCTTTAACTTTTTACCAAATAGCACTATTGACCCCAATAAACATATATCACTCATGATGTACATACCAGAGAATAAAGAGAACAGATGGCCATGATGATCAAAGGAATTCCTATAGAAATGATTGTGCTTGTCATCACAACTTGGACGATCACAAATGTTCCCAAGGAGTTATTGTAGTTGGTAGTTGTAGTTGAAGTGTTGGCAGTGAAGGCCTCCTCCATTCTGTAAACCAGGTTACAAAAAAGTGAGCAAGTATTTTTTTTTATTATCTATTGACTGGTCAGTGCAATTTCACATAAATGCAGTATACTTTTAAAATATCCACAATCATATTAAATGAAACGGCTGTGGCTTTTCCTTTTTATATAACTATTCATGCATGTTCATTTGCAGTTCTCATCATCTTTACATGTAAGTATAACTTACCTGTGAAAGCTGAAAGACCACCTGAATGAGTTCCCTGCACCAGCGTCCGATGTTTTGTCCTCTACATGCAGACACTCTACATTTAATGTGATAGGTGACAACATCCAGGATGTTCCTGTAAATTGTCACCTCCCCTTCAAAGGAAGGGAATATACATTACACAAATCTTAAGTTCTTTGCAACCATCACCACCACTGTTACAAAATTACCACAGAAAACCTTTTCGCTTATGTGCACCAGAAACTTGTCATTTAGATTAGCACAGTGTAGTTAAGAGGGGCCAAACGAGTTTTGTTTGTGTCAGTGTCACTCACTGCTGCTTGTTAATCTATCCAGCTGCACTATTTCTGACCAAAATTACTCTCTGAAACACTATGTAAACTCTGTGATTCAAGTTAGGGCAAAACATGCTTAAGTAATATTACAAAAATAAAAAAAGGAACAATTGCACGTTTCCCTCCTGGTATCAGCGGTTTTGGTCTTGAGGTTCAGGTTTTGGTGCGTCACTGAGGTTGTGCAAGGCAGACATTCTCTTTTTCTTTGAAAATTCAATTCAATGGAATTTTCAGAAGATGTGCAATTTCTTGTTAAATTTACACATAAAGTGTTATAAATGGTGTTATCAATGCTGTCAAGCACAAAGCAGGAGTTTGGAATCACATCCGAAATGTGTCCGCAAAAGTACTTACTTGACTTTCACTTGGACACAAACTGGACACAAATAAGCCTCCTGAATGTCCTGTGCTTGTTGGACCCTACAATTTGTTCTCAGCCTTCTACCTTTTCCAAACTATGTTGCCCTTTAAACTACTTCACCCGACTTCCTTACGAACAATAAGAAATCATCAATCATGATCCAGGTCTTTTTCAGCACTGGTTTACCAATCCAGGGCCCGTGTAAGGTGTTGTTCATCAGTGTCCGGCTGATATTTGAGACAGAAGTATTCATCAGAAGAGAACGCAGAGCCACTGCAGAGATACAAAAAATGTCAATGATGGATAAATGCACCTTTTGAAGGTGTGCTTTGGAGCACACCTTCTTAAAACAAATAGCCAGAGACTCTAGAAGAAAACTGAAAGTACAGCAAACTCACCAAGTTGATGAATATGAGGACCAGCTGTATAACATCTGTGTAGGCCACAGAGTAGAGACCTCCCAGCAGTGTGTAGGTGATGGTGACGGCAGCAGAGATCCAGATGCACACAGCAAAGGACAAATCCAGGATGACACTCATGGTCCCTCCTGTCAAACATATTCTATCAGTGAATTTCTATTACCAGTTTTTTTTATTTCCTATCAGCCTTGTTACATTTTTTTAAAAAAAGCACATATAATGTTAAGAGTAAAGGTAGCCAAGCTGATTTTTTTTTTTCATTTCTAATTTACAGTAATTTCTGTTTTGAGAGATTGTTTTGTTAACCATGCAGAAAAACAGTAGCCTGTTAGATGTGACTACAAAGTCTTACCAATTATAAAAGATGCTGTGCTGTATTTATTAATAATTCGATTGCCCCGGATAGTCCCATGGAGGGCGTGTACACCATCTCTACTGTGCCAACAATGAATCCTCCTCCGACCCACGTAGCTACAGGACGGATAAACACAGCACGTCATTTGCAGAGGAAACAGCAGCTGACACAGAACATCCTCTGGGAACTCACTCATCATCCTTCTGAAACTTACTGAACGTCATTCTGCAAGCTATTGTTAGCAAGTATATGAATGACATTCACACAACCTAAGTCAAAACATCTTGTTGCTAAATGTAAACTGTTTCTGTGGTTTTGCAGCCTGCACACAGTGTAAGGGAGATTTATAATGAGCTGAATTCACATCACACAGTTTCCTTCCCAGTTTTGCCAGCTGTGCTCTCCTCACCTGTCAGTGTGAACATCCCCACCACCCAGTTTATGTTCCGGTTTCCCAGCAGGGTCATCTCCACTCCAGTGGCTGCACTTTTCTTCTGTTCCCTTTTGGACTTAAAGCCCAGATGCCGGTCCCAAGGACCAGGAGGTAGAAAACCACCATTGCTATCAGTCCTGGGATGTTGATGGCCATGGTGGACTGGTTGACTGGTTCCCTCACTGAAGGATGTCTGAGTGTCTGAGTGATAGACTGACTGAGTATTTATAAAAGAGAGGGCATTTCAGAGGAGAAACAGGGAAAACAACAGTCCAGCTGAAAGGAACATGGATGCCCTCTGGTGAAAATACCTGGCTTCAGTTGGCTGGTTGAGCTGGTTGAGCTGGTTTCACTGTGTCTCTTCTGATTTAAGCAACTAGATAGTTGAAGTTATAATACTCTTATATAATTCTTATTTTTTATATTTTTTGCTTTGCAGAGCTTTACAATAATGTTTTAACGTCTGTCTTCCTGTTGTTGTAGTGACACACACCAGGAAGTGTGTCTAAATGAGCATAACATGTTTCTGCTCTAACGATCATAACCTAAAAGTTTATTCATTTTTTTTCAAATCTTTTAGAAAAATGCTTTTATTGTTGTGATCATTGATCATTAATTTCACCTGTACTTATTGTTGGAGAGGGGAAAAAAATAATGGCTTTATAAACTCATGAGACCACCTCCCACACAGAAGTAAATGCAACTTAACTGAGAAGGTAAATTTACAAAGTATAGGTGTGACAGTTTACTGACCTTGTTTGTGTCCTCAGAGAAAAACTAATCTTATCAGAGTAAAGATCCATCAGCAACCATTAAAGCCGCATTTAAAGTTTGGTTTGAACCACAGATAAACAGTCATCTTACTGATATTTGATTTCACTGGTCTTTATTTGTTATTTCTGGTATTGGAGTAATCTAAAAGTAAAGTAATCAAGTTACATTACTGTGTTATTGTGATACTTGGATTACATTATGGACTACATCTTTTAATAAGTAATTGGTAACTGTATCTGAATACATTTTTAAACCTGGTCGAGACATTTCCCAAACCAAACACTGGCTCTGGAGACGTCCCTTCATGTTCTTACTGGACACCTAACAGGGATGAGACGAGGGGTGTTCAGTTGGTTGCGACCCCCATCCCCACAGCAATTTGCCATTAAATCCAAGATTCTGAATCTGGAGCCTCCAGTTTGTTGTCCCTTACTTCGTTTGATTAAAGTACTCTTACAATCACTGACCTACATAAGAAGGCTTGTTTACCACCTGATTGAAGGAGGTGGTCCGATCCATAGAGGGTACTACAGAGCCTTATTATGTCAGGTGAATCATGCTGCACATGTAGCATCACATTCTTGCCTTCACTTTTCATTTCTTTACTGATGTCGTGATATTGACCTGACCTACATACCAACCTGCCAAACTGGCAAACGTTCACAATTGCTGCACATTCATTAAATGTTAGAACAGGTTTTTATTTCATCTTGTTATTTGATGAAAAAAACAGTCAAATTTCCTTAGATGATGAGATAATTTATCATGAGAAAATGATAAGATTCATAAGAGCGGATCATGATACACACATTCAATCAAAACACACACGCACGCACGCACGCACACACACACACACACACACACACACACACACACACACACACACACACACACACACACACACACACACACACACACACACACTGCCCTGTGGGCATAAGAGTAAGGGAGAAAGACCTTTTGTTTTCCTGTGATAACAGGTTTATATATCCCAATAAAACCATCATCTCCATCAGGAGAAAACTTAATTTTGACATCAGTGTAACAGCATCAAAAACACTGATTGCACCTATTGCCACTCTGGGCTTCCTTAATCTCCACAAGACACAATGATGCTCATTTTCTATCATCTGCATTTCAACAAGTTGATTCCAACATTGGATCTGAGACTCCACCGTTCTCACACAGAGGTTGTGGGTGGTGGATTTCATTGCTTCGAGCACCTCCTGTTGGTATTTGTGTTTGTGGTGAGTTCTGGATTTGAAACACATCCCACTTCTGAGGGATCAGTCCTTTGTTGAAGAGCACAGAGGCCACAGCAGAGACCAGCAATATGGTGACAAAAGACACCAACATACAGATGGTCCTGATGGGGGCGTACTGAACGTAAACACCGTCTTCAAAGGTGCATCCTGGGAAATGGAGGACAGGTGGTAGCCTAAGCAAGGGCTCTCCACACAAAAGTCTTAAAAAAAAACTAACCAAGAAGCCCACAGTGGCACCGTAACCATTGGAGATGTTGAAGAAGAGCACGCAGACCAGCTGCGGGAACATCATAATGTAGGCTATTTCTCCACCCAGGACCCAGAAAGCCATAACACCCGTATGGAGAAAGGTGAGTGATGTACCAGCCAGGCCGAATAAAACCACAGCGATACGAATCACCCATCGGATCTCCATCTCTGACGCCTGCAATGACAAGACACAGTGGGGAGGGAGATTGAAGAAGGTGACAATAGATTTCTTTATGGCTGTTGATGGTATTTTCTGATTTATTAAGTGAAATTAAAGAGGTGTCAAATTTCAGCGGTAGAAATGTGTGTACATTAGTGCATTTCTTAATTACATGATGCCTAATTTGCACATTTAAACAAAACATTTTGGAAAACATAAAAAAAATTCAACTCAATGTAAGTAATCAACTGGGGAAACGTCATGGTGGTTTCTGCAAAATAAGAATAGATAAGAATACGAATATTTTAACCCACTCACCTCAGTCTCTCCCCTAAAACAAGACAACAACCGGTGTGGCTACACTTTTTTCCCCTCTTCCCTCCACATGTACCTGGGTCCTCAGGATTGTCTTGTAGATATTTGAGGTGAAGATGGAGGCTGCGGACAGCAGGGCAGAGTCAGTTGATGACATCACAGCGGCAGCCACAGCTCCAATTCCAACAACGGAAATGTAGGGCGGGGTCAGGTGTTGCAGGGAGAGGGGTAAAATCAGACCTGTCTGACCTCGTTCAAAAGGAGACGGAGACCCATATGAGGTCAGGTTCCAGTCTTAGAAATAGAGAAAGTATGGTGTGAGTATGTTAAGAGAGTCACTCATCATGAGTGGACAGAAAAAACAATAATAATAACAATATCAATACCAATTTTGGATATCAAGTTTAAATTTCCAATTGAACAATACTGAACACTGCTGCTTTACCCGTCGATGCAGCCACTGCCCCAACGAGCACAGGAGGAATTCCAAAGGTGGGGATGAGAAACGCTGCAGCGTAACATCGCAACTTGGCCGTGGCCGAGGTAGAGGCTGATAACGTCCTCTGGTGGAAGTCCTGGAAACCGAGGTCTCCTATACTCTTGGGAGAGGAAGAAAGAAAGAGACATTCATGAGCAAATCATGCCGGAGCTTCTCTCCACAGTTACACATGACACCATCTTTTAAGTATCGTCATATTTGCTGTTGTTGTGAGTTTGGTCTTGATCAGTCTCAAGCATCAGATGGCTTTCATTACCTTACCAGGAGTAAAAATATATCAATCCACCTCCAGGCTCTGTCTGCGGTCAGGGTGCCCACCCACGGAGCCTGGAAGGTGTGGTTGAAGGACGTGGTTGTGATGTCAACAGAGGTGGGACTCATGAAGAGGAAAGGGATGCACAGCCACTGAGGAGACAGAAATACACTATGATGACACACATACTGTGGAAGTAGTCCGTCTCTTTTCATACAGCTGGGAAATGAAAACAAGCACACGACCATCTTTACACAAAATGTACAAGGTTTAGTTTAATCAGTCAGTTCTGTAAAATGACTTCTAGCTGTGGCTTTGGAGAAAAAAGGGTTGTCATCATGGAGATGTAGTCAGAGCTTTAAAGCTGCTGGAAGTTATATATGTTTATCAAAATGAGTCTCATTCCCAACTCATCAAATATTAACACTAACACACAAGTTGGATGCCATCACAAAGAGTTGAGTTGGGAGTCAAGACTAAATTTTTATTAGGAGACTGCTGCTAAAATCAGGAGTGTTGGCAGGCATAAAAAGAAAACCTTCATATAGCTCTACCTACTTTATCCAATCAGGACAGAGAGCTCCATACAGGTGATTACAACATATGGTCATGTGGAAACATAGAGAGGAGAGAGGGGATTTCTAACTGCTAAAGGACAGGAAGTTAGCCAAAATGACAACAACACTTACATCAGCTTCAAAGAAATGAGCATTTAGAATGCAAGGGGAGGTATAATGACTGACTCTATTGATTTGCATTATGGGAAATGTCGGCGGTAGCATTTTTGGACCCAAAATGACCCCGGCCAAAAGGTCAGTATTTGAAAAGTACCACTGGTATTGATGGGAACGTCTTTACTCTGCCCTGGGTCTTTGTGACTGGTGATACAAACAAACTCAGTGACCAAATTACCGAAGTGATGAAAATGAGAGTGAGCTGTATGATGTCTGTGTAGGCCACAGAGTAGAGGCCTCCCAGCAGGGTGTAGGTGATGGCCACAGCAGCAGAGATCCAGATGCACACGGCGTAGGACAGATCCAGGATCACACTCATGGTTACTCCTATGAAACACACATGCAGTTGCCATGCACACTTAAAATTTACAAACAGTATATGTGCACACAAAAAGACACATTCAAGCAAATCTGCTTACATTTCATCATTAGTAGTATAGTATAAAATAAAGAACTAATGGCTCAGAAATTACAACATATCACATGCTTTGATCAGACTAAAATAAATGTAATATTTTCTGAAAAGCAGCTGTGTAACAAAATAAAAAAAAAAACAGGAAAGCAAGGGGAAAATAAAACAAGTACTGCAGCATTTTGGCCGAACAGATGCTGTAATAGTACAGTTAAAATCACACACACATGTTCGTGCAGACCAAGATGTACAGTAGGGTGATTAATTGTTACCCAAGCTTATCAGCGTCGATGTCACCCAAATAATTTCGGACATCAGCGGCGCCACAGACAGAAGGCCACTCAGTCTGTCTCCGTACTTGATGCAGAAAGGGTCCATCATGGTCACGTACTTCTTGTCTCTCATCGGCTCAGCGAAGAAAAGACCACCTTTAAAAGAGATGCAGGAGAGTTGCAGTGACGCAAATGATTAATGCTGTCATAATATACCACAAACATAAAATGAAAGATTCTTGAGTGATGTAAGATTTCAAAGTCAACGGAGAGTTAACATAGTAAACTTAGTAAGCTTTTATCATAAAAGTTGTTGCTTAAAACCTCAGACTACTTGGTAACGTCATACACTGTACGCAGCTTTCAGTCACTAGTAAGCAGCTTGTTCAGTCGTTTTAATATGAGGACGTGTTGTTTGGGTCATGACTACGAAATCGTTCAGACCAGGTAATGTGTGTCTGTTTGACTGAGGGGGGAGATGAGATCCACTCACACAGAGCAGGGGTGTGTAGAGTTGCATGTTTAATTACTCTGACTTGCTGCTTTGCTTGCAGACAAAGCCACTCCCTCTTTCCATTCTCTAGATCACCAGACCACCGCTGTTCTCTGTCTGATTGAGAAGGGAAAGAGGGACGAACTATGAATGGTTTGTTGTCAAACAGCACATGAGAAATCCCTCACAGTCTTCCTCAAAGAGCTGCAGAGGCCTGAGGTTTGTTAGGGAAAGCTCCGACAACCTTGTGGTAATAATATTGCATCTACAAAAAGAAATGTACATACACTGAGCATTGAGTGATCAATGAAAGGAGATGAAGTGTTGGTTCAGTTTGAGAAAGTAAAAAAAAAAAAAAAAAAAAATCTTACCAACAATGAAGGCCAGTGTTGCTGCTAAAGGCATCACAGCCCAAATCAGTCCCAGCTTTGGATCGTACACCGTCTCAGCTGTGCCAATGATGAAGGTCCCACCAACCCAGGTAGCTGCAGGGAAACACACTGGAAAATCTGTATTTTCTATTCACAAGGTGTAACAACACAAATAAAGCAGATTTTGCTCTGATTAGCTCCTAATATATCTTAACTTAGTTTAACACATCAAACCGCACATATTAACATTAATATTATAAGTGTTTAAATTGCTTTAACATCTAAAATTACTGATATTGATCCTCGGTAGTCCAAAGTAATGACGTTATTACTTACACAATTTGACTAAAATCTAATCTCGGACAGTGAGTTACGTAAAAAAGTATAAATGTAAGAAATACAAGTTGTCTGTGAGATGTTTGCAGAATGAATGAATGAATGAATGAATGAATGAATGAATGAATGAATGAACACTGAACATAATATCTGGTCATTTACATCCCTCATGGCTCTATTCAGTCACATTAATTAACTCCAAACCAAACTTCACCATATATCACCTACATTTAAGAGCATGAAGAACTGCACTTTATTTGAACAGCCTGCATTTACAGTACCAGGATGTACATTCAGATGTATGTCCACAGCCTCACAAATATAAACAAACCAAAACTTTAAAAAAAAAAAATTAATCTATGATTTGTTAAATGTCTTGAAGAAAACTGGGAACCAGCAGGTTGCACCTGCTGCAGTGCTGCACAAAACAAGACAAAGAAAACTGACCGGTTGTGGTGAAGATGCCCACTACCAAGCTGATCTTTCTGTTCCCCAGCAGAGCCATGTCTGCGTGGTTTGCCTGTGCCCTGTTTTCATCCCTTTTAGATTTGATGGAAGCCCAGATGCCGATCCCGAGTACCAGCAGGTAGAATATGATAGTGGCTACTAGTCCCGGGACGTTTAGAGCCATGCTGAGTGTCCAAGAGCACAGAGCAGAGTGCAGCAGGATGTCTTTGGCACTGGTTCAACCTCTGTAAGACAGAGCCTGCAGCATGTTTGAGTGCTGGGCGGGGCTGCCAGAGAAGCCTCAGGCTTTACTGACAAACTGAGCAGCATTTCAACGTACATCCCCCCAAAAGCCTCACATCACAGAGGACAAAACAGGTCGAGCAGCCATGAAATTAAAACTTTGCTGCATCACAAAGCTGCACTGACACACAGACAAGCTGCTGCTTGCCGAGGCCTGAGGGGATCCCGACTCCGACTCAAACAGATCTACCTGATAGCTGTGAGTGTAATGTGACTCACATGAGCTCATCTACAGATTTACAGGCCCATCTCTGCTCTCTATAAGTCTGCTATAATCCCTTTTCTAGAGTTGACTGTATTTATCTACATCTGCATATGTTATCCAGAAACTCCACAGGCTCACTGATAGATAACCAAGCGCCCAGCGAACAAGAAACAATCCCTGGCACTGTTTATGAAAACAGCTTCTACCCACACCACCATTTACAGAACATTTTCCTCAGAACTGCACTAAAAATGGAAGTATGGTGAAGGACAGAAAAAACGCTCTTTGTCCTGGCAAATAACAAAACTGATTCAAAGCTGTTTTCATCATCACGTGTAATCTGTTTTAATCATGTTGTAATACAGCTGAAGTCAAAGTGTAGTCATTCAGATTTAAACGTTTATTTTTCTCTTTCTGTGGTAAAGAAATCAAATTACATAGAGATTTGATTGCAGGTCATGAATGCTACAGTTCCCTGCACTGTTACACAATGAACTCACTTTTTATGACTGTTAATTTGTGTGGTTATATAAAAACCTTGTGGTGGAAATTAGCACCACTAGGAAGTACTCTGCATGGATGCAGATTCAATCTGTATGTAACAGATCTTAAACTTCGAGAATACTACAAACATGATGAAGCAAGAAACCTAAACGTAGAGGAGAACAAGCCTTTTCAAAATGTAGTGGACGAAATGTAGACTCACCTGCTTCCTCCTTCCTGTCTTGGAAGCTGTGCTGGCTGTGATTGGTCTGTTGGATAATGATCAGTCTGCTCCAGAATAAATGCAGGCAGAGGGTTCAGCCCAGGCTTTTTTATTTTTTGACTCTCTTCTCACCCTGTATGTGTTTCAGTCTTTTGTTTAAGGTAGAGGGGAATAAACTAAATGTGCTGACTATCCAAACTAGACGGACCTGAAATAATGACACATGAGCAGTTCTGTCAAACCGTAACCAAAGATAGCAAATCCCATTTGTGGTAAAGGTTTGGCAGAACTACTCGATCTCACGAAGGCTGTCAGTCCAAGAAGAGACATGAACTGTGGCGCATTAACACCTTCCCTGAAACCGTAATGATGACATGTCACTTCCTGCCTTTTATGGAGGACTTCCTGAGGTTTTTGGAGTTTAAACAATTCATTTGTTTTGGCGACATGTAAGAGATAAAATCTTGCAAAATGCTGTAACGCCACTGAGAGTGAACTGTAGAACTCACGAGCTCTTCACTTTATTGTCAGTCGTTGTATCCAGAAGTCAAACAATGAGACACAATGAAAATACTGTGTGAATGTACACAAGTATCGTATTACAAATATATATAAACTGCTCGCCGCCTCCATGACAGACGGAGGTCAGAGGGGGAAAATACAACTCTAAAAAGACGCTACAGCTTTGTTACGGATGAAATGCACATTGTGAGAGTAAAAAATAGAATGACTTTAATACAGATGTACATTTTTTACAATGTTATGCGCAAACAAAACAACGAGTGACACTGTCCTTTCAGGTTATTTATGACTAATGATGTATTCTATAAAATATCACATTAAATACACTCAAGTCTGTTCTGCACCCTCGTCATTCATTTTACTGTACATACTGCAGGATGGTGCAGGGGCAGCAGGGGACCGACGGGGCTCTTAGTGGATTGTCACTAGAAAATCAGAGGTTTGATTGTTGCAAAAGATCATCGTCTTCAAGAGGACATCTAACAACAAAAAACAGTACTCTGCAGCAGTGAGCGTCTCTGTTAGAAGATGAATAACTGAGGATAACATCCAGCGGGAGGTCTGAAGACAGGAATTGTGTTCTGGATCCCATCGCATCAAACCACGTCCAAAGATCTATGCAGCTCTACAGAGAGGTGCTGGTGCAGCAGGACAGGGCCGGGTGATGACCGCCTTTTATTGCCAGTTTTGTTTCTCTCAAGATCTAGTTTGATGTAGGAGAGTCTTTTGCAGTAACAATGGTTTGATGTTTTCCTCAGGAGGAATTCATTAGATATGTTCTCATTGTCCCCTGTCTCATTTGTATTCTGCCTGATTCAGTCTTTTATCTCTTCTTCTATGACTGCTTTGTCGTTCAGCCTCCTCTCTCCTTCCTCCTCTCTGCTGCCTGTCTCTGGTCCGGGACTGGGAGGCAGCAGCTCCACGTCCTTGGAGCTGCTCGTGCTGGCAGCTCTGGCAATCCTGGTGAGCGTCTGTTCGTACGGCGAGGGCAGGTAGACCATGAGGAACACGCCGTCCGTCACGTCCTGCTCGGAGCTGGAGCTGGGGATTTGGTGCTCCCTCCGACTGCGACGGATGGACGACAGCAGCTCACAGTTCCTCTCCGGGTCCTGCAGGTCCTCCAGGGCGATCACGTTGGCCAATCCCAGTTTGCTGTCAAAGCTGAAGCCACGCCTGCGGCGCCACATCAGGAAGCCGAGGAAACTGATGAAGAGCAGGAAGAAAGAGACGGTTGCTATGCCGATGTAGGTCATGGCTCCTGCACTGATGATGGCCTCGCCTGAGCTCTGGCCCTGTTGTCAAACACAAATTAATTGTATTATACACTCTGAGAATAGATCAGTTTCAGCTACCATGATGAGATGTTGGCTGTAAATAGGGAAACTTTAAAAATCACATTTAGTGGTAAAGAATACTCAAGTCAGTCGGTAATCAGACAACATCTGTCCAACAGAGGGTGCTGTGAGTCAAACATCTGTTTGGCCTCTTTACAGGAATTAATCTGAATCATCAAAGCGGCGGATGGTTGATGTGAGCACACAAACACTGAATGAGTTCAGATGTTTCATAAACTGAAAGAATGAAAGCAAAATGAAGACGCAGTGTTACATCCTGCTGTGGATGTTTGAGCAAAGAGTCACACTAACACTGACTATTTTAAATAAATAAACCACCAGGAAATGTGAAAAAAGACACAGCCGAAGATGCACCTCTGGGACTATACGCTTGAAAACATACTTTCCAAATCACGCATATTAAGTTACAATATAATAGAGAAAAAAAAAAATATTTGTTTAACTCTGTCATCCTCGTGATTACCTCCAACATTCAACAGTTGGATAAGGAGTTTATCTGGTATTCACCGTGTTATATAATCTCACTGGAGAAATGCCATCATTTTGTTGATATCCTGAATGAAGCCAACATTTATATTTTATTGTTACCACACCTGGTTTTGTTGCAACATTTGTAATGATGAAAAATGCTACAAAAATGTGTTCATTAATATTCTAGTTCATTGTGCAGCCTATAAAATGTATAAGAGACATAAGCATCCGACTGTAAACACGCCTGGAAACTTCTTGTTTGTTTTTTTGCTTCTCTGCTGTAATAAATCACTTTCTTTCTTTTCTTTCTAACTGAGGACACTACATGTGGAAACCTTTTCAAGCCAAGCCAAGAAACCAGTCCATTTTGAGATCTTGAGTTAATTTGCTTCAAATCATATTTTGTATATCTAAAGATAAAATATCATAAAATCATAATTGTCAGTATATATTGCTCTATACACACATATACATTTATTTTTTTTACTCATACTCCAGCCAGGAATCTCAACTTCAGCACTACTTACATACAGCAAACATTCCACTGATACGCATTTCTATATTCAGAAGGTTTTTCCTTGAGCTGTGTTCGTTAATCAGAAAATACTGTGAGCAGCCATTTAAAAAAGATCAACTTTCATCATGTTTTTGGGAATAAAATATTCAAAAGATGAATGATATATGGCGTGATGAAAAAGAGATTCCTCTTTAAAACCCTTCAAGCCCGTTCACTTTTAGTGTTTCTCCTTAAAAAGAATTAATAAAACAACAGTCCCAACACACCTGTTAGATTTGAACAAACTCACCGGTAATCTGTCAGTGGACGGCAGAGCCGAGGGTCCGGGGGACCAGTCCAGGGAGTCCCGCCCGGCCGGTCCGAACTTCATCCAGCTGCTATCCATCAGAGACCGCATGGTGGATGAGTGGAGGATCTGAAGCCCAGCCGGAGCCCTGGGGCTGCAGGGGCCGAGAGCGCTCAGAGGAGGAGCTGTACGATGGACAGAGAGACGAGGAGTCCGCCGTGAGCTCAGAGAGACACTGACTGCAGAGCTGAAGTGATCAGCCTGAAATAACAACTGAGAGGGGGAGGAGGGAGAAAGAAATGAGGGCAGCAGACAGTCCGGGAGTCCAGCTGAGAGGAGGGACGTCACTGGTCCTGATGGGAGGATTTAGCCACAGACGCTGGGAGATGGTCAGCAGCATCATCCTCCTCCTCCTTTTTCCATCTTCATCCTCTACCTCCTTCTTTTTCTTCAGTCGTGTTGAAATAAACTGATCTGACTATCTTACTTGTTTGACCGTTCTATTATAAACCAAAATAATTGCTCAATCACACCAAAGTGCAGGAGATTAACCTGTACTGTTACCGTTTTAATACTTTTAATACTTCTGTAAAAACTTCCTAAAATTCGAAGAAAGGACTAGAAAGTTGTAAAACTAAAGTCACTGCATTTACAAGATTTAAATTAATTCTAACATGATAATACCACCAAATGATTTACCCCCATAGTTACTCCTGTGAGTGCAGCTTTCCCCTGAAGTCATTATCTGACCCTGACCTGCTTTTGAGGTGAACAACTTTCACAGAAGACACTGTAGGAGTAGGTGACTGTAGGAGGCATCTACACAGATTGTTAACGTAGACTGTGAAGATGTGAAACAGAGCAACACGACGACAAACCCGTGAGATAAAATGCTTTTACTGTACAACACACAGAGCGGACAGGGCTGCTGGAAAAGCACTTTGAAACAAACAGCAGTTACACGACTGTCAGACTGAGCTCAGGAGAAAAGAGGAAAGCCAGAGCAGGCCAAGAAACATCAGGAGGAGGGATCACAGATGCTTTTTTCTTTGATATCAAAAGCAGAAAAAATACACTTTTAGAAATCACAGTCACAACATTAGCCGATCTGCTGATGTCCGTCCGGCTGCGGAGCATTCAAGGTCAGCAAAGGAAGTAAACAGTCAAACTAACTGCCTGAATGTGCAGAAAGCCAGTGTTCACATCAGGGACCTTCTGTACATTCTTCTTCAGGGATACTGAAATATTTGTCACACACTTTTATAGTTAATGAAAATCACTCACAAACCATTCAGTCTCTCCCACTGACGACTCGAAAGGGACACAAAAGTGCTTGATTTGCTTGTACGCACAAACACAATAACACCTTCTTTGACAATGAGAATCTATTTACACCCACATAACTCGTAACATAGCTCGTCTTAACGCTGTCAGCGGTTCATGATCAAGTGCAGCAGGCAGAGCTCAAGATCCAGTTCCGCTGGTTGAGATAAAGTCAAACTAAGGTGCAGTTAAAAAGGAAACAAAACTGGGAACAGAAGAGAATTCATGAAGTCCAGTGATGTGAAAACACAACATTTAGTCCAGCGTTACTTAAGTCATCACATACGGGAGTAACCACAGATGTTACTGGTTACATATTTACTACACAAAATGATATAAGCAAGTACCGAGGATACCTCTGTATCTTCTGCCAGATGACAGAAGGGTGAAGAGACTGTGGCTGGGTGGGTTCTGTCTCTTAACCAGTTCTATTAATGGATAAAACCACTGTGTATCTTCATTTACAGCTCGTTTCATCGGAGTTCAGTCTAAAGCGGTACACCTGTGATTTGACATGACACTAACATAAAGTTGGAGGACTGGCAAGAGACACTTTGAAAAACCGAATGGTCAGAACCAAAGTACTAAAGTACCAAGATATCCTGAAGGTGTTTTGCACCACAACCACTAAATCCTGTATTTTCCAACATTGCAACCCAGTTGTATCTTCTGATCGACCATCTGAGATGAATTTCCAAACTGTCAAACTTCATGTCTGCAGATTATATTACAGGCTTTCAGTTAAAAAACAATGTATAAACATTCTGTCAGGCTTTGCTCCTTCAGAGTCACAGAAGACGTTTTACAAGAACAGCAAATCAGCGAAGGAATCCCAGAAGACCAGGACAGTTACAATAAGGTACCAACTTTCTCCAAGCAGTACAGCTTCTAATGACACACCTCTACTTCATGAGGAAATTAAAGAAGGATAATTTCCCACACCAAGTTCTCATCAACTCTTACAGCAAAGTAATACCAACTAATTCTGACTGGAATCAGTGATGCTGTCATCTTCTTTTAGTTTTCTCTTTCTCACTCTTAGACATTATCTTTCGAGCTTGAAGTTATTTCTGTCCTGTTCGGAGCAGACGTACTCAGCGGCTTGTCTTCAGAGCATGTGGTCTTTTTGTACTGCTCACATTTCCACAACACGTCACTCCCTGAACGCTGTTGAAACCTGACTGAAGTACCTCTATCAAGAAAATGTCCAACAATTTGATAGTGAAGTCTAAATATGTGTTTTTGTAAAAGACAGATCTCTCTGCAGCTCTGTGGCCTCTGTTATTTCTCTGGTTCTATATGTTTCAACGACTCATGTGAACTTGGAAAAAACTGTGTCAGATGTCTGGGTCACGTATATTCTCTCTCCGTCAGTGTCAGACAACAGGACAACGCAGTCAAAGCTGCTTTGCTTTCACTCCTACGCACTCAGACTGTCGCTCAGCCTTCCAGCAAACTACACCACCACAAACTGAGTCATCCAGCCAACAAGGCAGCCAGACCATCAGACAGAGTGCTCATCCACCTACTGAGGTCTCCAAAAGTAGTTCACTGATTTTAGTTTTTAAACAAAACCTTTAACTAAAGTTTTTTTTTAAATACTTTTTTCAGTAAATTATGTTTTTTTTTATCAAACTGTATGAGCTCTGAGCAAAGTGACTACACTAGGTCACTGCCTCTTCAATCTGTTCAGAGTCCCAATAATCCCTAGATTGCACAATAAGATGCTAAACTGTAGATGATTTTTACTGTGTATTATTAGTTGAAATACGATTACAGTTTTCCAGCACAGGGACGGAAGAAAGAGCTGTTACAAATCAGGAAGCAATAAGAGCTTAAAAATCAAGAAAAGACCATCTCATAAAGTCTCTCTGGTGATGGGACACATGACAATGGACGGATTTGGAGCTTCTCTTAAGTACTGAGCTATACCCAAGTGCATCAAATCTGCTTTAGAGTGCAGATGAAGTCTGTGCTCATGATGATTTTCAGTGTGCCACAACTTCTACGTTCACAATTGAATCTCGCCTTAATCTCTGCGGCACTACGTCAAATATACATTAGGAGCTAAATAAAGTGCTGCAGAAAAAATATTGATCTCACTGATGGAGGTTAACATAAGAAACAATATCCCTCAGACTGAAAGCAGGATAATCACCAGAGTGAATGAAAACCAGGAAAACCACATACTGAGACTTGTTGCATGACACTGACACATCAGTCTACTGCTTTTTTTTTTTTGCTGTCATGGACTTAACACCAACTAAATCCTTCCCTTTACTGCTGCTGATCACACTGATGGCCGACAACATCTGTCCACTCGCTGCTCGCCCTAAAACTGCAGTGAATGGGGACAAAGAGGGACGGGTCAGGGACACCGGGAGGGGCTGAGGGACAGCAGAGACAGCACGGGACACGCTTATGCTGTTTGTTGGTCAGAAATGACTGCGTTTTGGAACAAAAGTGCAAAGACTGACCCTGCAAGATAGATTTCCTCGCAGGAATTGGGGCATTTTTTTTTTTTTTTTTTAACCCAGATTTTCTCAGATTTCAGTGTGACGGCACGTCTGATGTCAAATGGAAAAGTGAACACAGGCAACTTTCTCCCCATCTTTAGTTCACAGGTTGTATTACTTTTGGACCAGATTGCTTCACAAACTACCAACTGCAGCCTGTCAACGCTGCAGATGTCATGTTGTTTTTGGAGTCACTGGCAACCGACCTGCTCAGTCCTTCAGGTCTGAGGATGAGACGGTCACACAGGTGGATTATGTGTTAATGATGACACAGAAACAACAAACCCTTGACATTTTTAAACGCCGGGCAGACGTCTTACACATAAATTATGATTGATTAAACGTTTTCTATTTCTCACTGTAGAGAGTTTATTTAACTTCCTAATGCATAGACTGGATTGACTGTTATGTTTCTGTCCTTTTCTCTATTCCTATTCTTCTTCTTATCAAAACATCAATAAATCAATAAATTCTTCTTGATTTCTGGTGGTAGACTATATGTACTTTGCTTGCTGGCCATGAAGAACAAATGAGCCAGTGGATGAAACAGCAGTGAGGATGCCGGTGAAGAGACGAATGATGTTGACAAACTGAGTGAAAAAAAAAAGAGGCGTAAATCTTCTCAGAGGCTCCAAGTGCAAACCCTCCCCCACCTCCCTCCCTCCCTCCCTCCCCCACCTCCCTCCCTCCCTCCCTCCCTCCCCACCTCACTCCCTCCCTCCCCACCTCCCTCCCTCCCTCCCTCCCCCTCCCTCCCCACCTCCCTCCCTCCCCACCTTCCTCCAATAAGGCCGAGCTGGTGAAGTTAGCATCACTTCCACATTCTCTCCTTTCATTCATTAAAACAGCTGCTCATTCATCATCTGTCCAGACTCAGCTGTGCTGTAGTCTCATCTACACAGCTGTAATGTTGTGTCAAGTCCATCCTGTGGATATTTAAAATGGGATCTAATACTGATGTTTTTCAATGTATTTTATCAAAGTTCGAAATGCCAGAACTGTGACACAAGAACAACCTGAACGCTGCAGATCGCTGTCAACAGATGGGGGGCGTATAAGAGTGATTTGTCTCTAAGGGACTAAAGGGCACAATTTGCTGAAGACTTTGGTTACACTGTAAAGCTCCGGATGGGATACAGTCAGGGTGATGACCGAGGATGCCTCTCTTTATCGAAAAGAGACGATAAATTAACTACATTTCTTGTGTACAAGTGAGAAATTTTGGTCTGAATAACTTACGAAAAATGCCTCAGAGATGACTTTGTTGCTTTTGTCTGTCTTATAACAATGTCTTCGTGTTCGTGTTCTCGACAGCTGAAGATATCTGAAGACACGACCTTCAGCTCTGATGACTCTGGATGTGGATTTTCAGACATTTCATGGACTAAAGAATAAGAAATTGATAATAACATAAGCATTAGTTGGATCTTTCTGTGTAGAAAGTTGCATTTGGTCGATTGTTAAAGAAGAAGGCCGGTATTTGGGATGGAAAAGGACGTGAGATGGATTTAAACTGGTGATGTCGTGCAGTTCAACTTTAACTTTTACATTAGTTATCAGCGTCAAACCCCTGAACTGACAGCGCTCACATCAACTAACTTATACTAACTAATGAAAATAAATTAAAAGCAAGTGTCAAGTGGTAAAATATGAAAAGCAACTCTTAGGAAAAGACAATGCTACATGACACGTGAAGTATTTTAAATAATAAAGCATTTACATAAATACATTTACGCAACATGAAGCAAAAAATAATGTGCAGTATACCATCTGCATTAAATATTAAATACACATACTGTATGTGGTATTTGGTTAAATTAAATACATGATCTCATTCCAGAAGGTGAATAATTAACTAAGACATTCAGTTGCAGGAGCATTTTAAAGCTGGATATAGAAAATGCGCAAAAACATTCATGAAAAAATCAGATCGAATGCAAAACAAGTCTCTGCCGGCTGTAACGTGGCCTCACACTCCAGTAGGATAAATCAAAAATAAATGCATTTTAGGCTTTTTCAACTTTTCTTTAACTGGGTTTTAGATGCCAGTCATCTGTGTTGCTGTCATGTTTACTGATATTGACAGTAAACTGAATATCTTTGGGTTGTGGACTTCAAACAAACAAACAAACAAACAAATCAATTAATCGAGAACATAATCAACAAATCAATTCTCAGTGCTAAATCGTAGGCAGCTCTAGTTTCCTCCTTGCATGATCTGTTGAAGAAGGCAATTGGCAGCCATCCATTGAACTTACTGTTATTCCCAATCGTCATCATAATCAGTAGTAATAACGGCCTCAGTGTAGATTAAAACAATAATAAATGATAAATAACAATAATAAAAATCCTTGAGAGGTACCCTGTAGAGTTTTTGGACCACTTGTGGTGCTGTGGAGTAAAGTTTTGTGTCTTGACTTTAGATTTTGAGGTTTTTAAGGTCACTGATGGCTATATTGTTGTTATACAATCACCTCATCTGTTCCAAGGTTTATCTCACAACAACAACAGCTTGATAATATTCACCAAAATTTAAAAAAAAATAAATGAAAAAAACACCATCGTTCTGGAAGATCTGCGAAATCTACACTCAAACTCAGTTTCTCATTTCTGTCCAGAGTAAAGCTCTTCCCCAACAAATCAATGATGGATCTCTGACAGTATCAGGAATTTGAATCAGAATTGATGGTGACACTGCTAATGAGCAAGCAGCTGTAAAAGTCTCACGTTGTGTTACTGAACTCACTGACAGCTATCAGAAGTAGCATACTAACATATTTAGCAATACTATGAACGTGCATATAGCCAGAAAACTCTGCAGGGTCCCTTTGAAAAAGATGCAGTTTCATACTTGAATGCTTTTGTCTGTGTGGAGAGGACCGACTGTAACTGAAGAGCAAGAGACAGAAATCTGACGTTCACTATCAAATCACATACAAACAATCCTGCACATACTGACTTTTGCATCGGCCAATCAAATCCTGCAATTCAATGTCGCATGATGCTCACCGACGTTCTCCCCGTTCTTCAAAAGTGTCACAAACTCCACATGCCACATCATCTAACATCAGCCAACAACAGTCCGCCATTTCTCTTTGCTGGCCAATCAAAACTGCCCTCGTTCTAACGCGCGGCGGCACTCGTCTTTCATCTGTTTACATCCCTCACTGACAGACGGACTGCATTCTTCTTTAAGGGCTTTTTGGCATTTTTCTCCGCTGCAGTGTCACAGAATGATGTCGTAGAGTCTGCCGACGCGGCCCAGCCACTCGCGCAGTGCCTGGCGTACGCGAGCATCGGTCACGTGACAGGACAGCTGGCTGAGGCAGGGGTAGAGCGCCGGCTGGAGCGCCAGGAACGAGGAATCTGACAGGAGCAGGACCTGATTGAGGAGAGTCAACACCATGTTGGTCCACGCCTGCAAACAGAGAGGGACACAGAGACACATGATATCGTTTCAAAAAGCATTTGAATTTAATAGTACAATATGTCATTTCTGCCCCTCGGGCTTCCTCAACTGAAACAAAACTGGCTGAAGGCTGCTGCTCAGAGCCGGCCCGTTCTGGAAGAATTAACACCTGGAGTCACTTCCTGCTTCGCTCCAGGCCCATTTACCGACGGGAGGAGAGCCCATGTCCTTCCTCACTCTCTGACTCTCCAAATGAAACACGGTTACCTTGAACAATACTACAGATTCCTCCGGCTCTCTGAACGTTGTTGGGAACCTTGTTGAGTATTTAGATTATCTTCAAACTATGTAATAGATGTCATCCTCAGACAGGGTTAGGGTTTTAATGTGGAAATGTTAATTACTATAACTTTGAACTAAAATCATCAGTTAAAAAAAGTCAGCTATTGTCTGTTTCACAGTATGTTTATGCTGTCAGCTTGTGTGACAGTGAGTTGACTCCCCACACTGTGTACCTGTATCTGAGCCTCAGAGTCCCTCAGTGAGATGCTGTGGGAGCTGATGGTGGATCCTGACCGTGGTCTCTTCTCCTGCCTCAGGACCTCAGGTCCAGCACTGACTGAGTGCCTCAAAGGGGGACCCTGCTGGTCCACCAGATGCTGGGGCCTCTGTGGGGGCCTTTGTGGCTCCACGGGGCCCCGCCTCTCCCCGACGCCTCCTCCTGGTCCCGCCGCCCGGCCCTGCTCCTTCATGAACAGGTTGACGTGGCTCTGCTGTGGCTGCTGCTGCTGCTGCTGCTGTTTCCTGCGTTTGTACTCCATCATCAGCTTGCTGATGGTTTTGTCGGTGGCGATGGTGTACAGTTTGTTCCCGGCACTTTCCCACCATTCCTTCCTCCTTCCCGGTACGGCGCTGCCAGGAACTCCTCCTACCGAACTTCCTGCGAGGCTGGAGTCCCTCCTCTCACCTCCGGTCCGAAAGTGGTGGGGCAGACTGCCTGTGCAGCTGCGAATAGAGAGGAAATGTTTGCTTTAACCACACAGATGATTCCAACACTGAACAAAAGACGACAGACAAACCCTGCAGTCGATTTTACGTCTGAAGTTCTGATCATTTGCTCAGAACAAAGAATAACTAGAATTGCGACCTTATAGTTGTACAGTTTGCCTCCACGCACCAGTCAAGTTCACATCCATATCCATCTTGAGGCTTATGACTGTAATGTAATGAAGACTGAAGTGTTTTATTAGGGGATAAGTGTGGCTCTTGTAAGGCAGACCTGTATCCTGGGCTGGGAGTGGGCGTGTCCCCTGGTGATGCTGTGCTCACATCAGCCGTCTGACACCTGTACCCGCCATCCTCTGATGGCGTCCCCCTCGCCGAGAGCCCGCCTGCTGACGTCGGGGTGGAGGTCTCAGACTGGAAGAACGGAATGAAGAAGGAGTGATCTCCTCCTGCTCCGGCTCTCAGCAGTGCCATATCCTCCAGCGTGCTCTCCAGGTCCCGGTGCATTTGGATGTAGCTGTTGCACAGATCCATGCACAGCTTGTAGAGGCGTTTGACCAGCCAGGCCCAGTCAGCGCTGCCCAGCGGCTGCACGCTGAGAGACGGGATGGGCGCTCTCCAGTGATGGCGCTTATCCCGGCCACGAGGGGGGCTGACCTGAGAGGAGGAAACACAGAGTAAAGTGGATTTTTTCATTTTGACGACGACATGACTAATGAACCTTCCTCATTTCATTAGGGGGGTGAAAAGTTCAGGAAGCCGAAGGATGACTAATCCTGATAAATCTCTTATTGTTGTTTTTTTAGTGTCTGCGGTTCAGTGGGAGGTCACCTGTCCAGCTGTGACATATAACAATATCTGTCACTCCACATTCACATTACTTGTACACAAGCTGACTGCTCATGTTGGGATGCAGAGGGGGCGGTGGTGGAGATTTTTGACAGCGACCGCGACATTTCAACATTTTAAAGCACGAAACAACTGGACGTTTTAATGAGACGGCAGGACAGTTTCCAGCCGTGTTTGTGGTGACAAAAACAGTTATATTAATCCAAAAACAAGATGTTTTATTGACCCTGATACAGTGAGTTTCATGCCAAAACCTATCCAGGCTGTGTGTGTGTGTTTGCTCACATCACCTGTGCGGTTTCTTCAAAGATGTCTTCGTCCTCTGATGAAGCCGAGCCGGGGTGGGAGGAGTCAGAGCTCCCCTCCTCCTCCTCGTACAGGATCCTCTTCACCTGGAAAACAACCAAATATTCAGTGTGAAACTGTTTTGATTGCTGATGACTTGTTCGTGTTTTCATCCCCTAAGAGTTTGCTAATCTGTTGCTGATGTTACTGAGATGTTGTATGCGATGGCTGTGACTTTAGTAGGTGAGCGCTAGATGGCTGTGAAGGTGAGCAGATTGTTGGATTTAAAATAAATAAATAAATAATGAGTCAATTTTAATGTATTATTTGTCTGATGCGTTTGTTTCAAACATAAAGGTACCTGCACTGAACTTCTCCCATTACACCCATCAAAAACACAAAAGCAGAACTGAAAAAACATAGATTTGTTATATTTGGATCATTATTTAAATAAAGAACAACAAAAGCCAACCCACAACTAACTTGAAGCTGCATAAATTATTTCTCAAGCTGATAAACATGCATGTTTGACATATTATATCCTTAGAAAGAATGTCAGGACAGTCTGGTTTGTTCTCCACCAACTCCTAAGAACGATATCCTGCTCTTTGGTTGCTAGATGTTCTACTTTTTCCACAATCTAGTTGCTGCATCTGTCTGTCGTTTAGTAACAAGAACAGGATGAACGAACGGACAAACAGAAAACATAAAGTAATGCTTCTGGCCACAGCTGCTGTTGGCGCTGAGACATAATAACTGCGGAGTCCAGATGATGGTTTTCTACCTGCTGTGCGGTCATGCTGTCAGCTTGGCTCAGCGTGGCACACAGCAGGGCCTGGAAGTACAGGTTGAAGCTCATGGCAGACTGACGGTAAAGATTAGCCGCTCCACAAACACCCGACACCTTCATCAGTAGGTACTTCAGACCGGGCCGGGTATCAAAGTCCCGCGCTGTCCTGCAGAGGAGGAGATCAGGAGATTGGATTTGGTTCGTCATTATCAATCAGTCACTTAACAGTTCTCCGCATGTACGACTTTCTTGCTGCAGTAACCTGTAAGAGTCCAGCAGCAGATCCAGGATTATGGCTAAATTGGTCATGGAGATGTAGCGCAGGAAGCCTGCTGTGCTTCTGCTGGGGTCAGAGGTCACGGGCGTGACCCTTTCGTGACCTTCGGGCTGCTTGACGAACTCCTCCAGCAGGATGTCGTACAGGTTTTGGAGCAGGACCTGGTGGGACAGGAGGCTTACAACGATGGTCCGGAACGGGATCCTGCAGGATTCAGAAATGAGGGCAGCGGTCAAATCACGCTGATAAGGTTTAAAATGGATAAAGACAGTCTCGGCTCAAGAAGAAAATGCCATATACTGACCTGATTATTCTGTGAGCCCAGTATGTGTATGTTTATGTGTTTATATGTACATATATACATACTGGGCTCACAGAATAATCAGGTCAGTTCCTTGTGTGTGAGCCGTACTGTATGTGTATATGACAACAGCCTTACCCAATTTTCCTGTAACCACAGCAGCAGAAAGAAAGAAGAACAGAGTTAGTGAGAGTTAGATTTAGAGAGTCAGTCCTGCAGAAGACTTGTTGGCTCAGGGGTAAAGCCAACATCTTAATATCGGATGGTCGCTGGTTCAATTCCCCTGGTCTGCCTGCATGTTGCACCCCAAACTGCTCCTGATGTGCTGGACGGCACTTTGCATGGCAGCCAGCGCCATCAGTGTATGAATGTATGCATGACTTTCTGTAAGTCGCTTTGGACAGAAGTGTCTGTTAAATGAACAAATGTAAGGAAAATTGTGTGCCGTCTTCTTTTTTTGCACACACATGCTGACTGTGACATTCTCACCAAAAAGGAAAAACAATCAGGCCAGTTAGATAAAACTGAGTACCAACACGGTGTTCTTACTCTTTTCTAGAGATCTCTATTACAGGACATGTTCAGCGTCTAGCTGGTATAACAGACAGGGAGTGTGTCACCAATACACCAATATGTTCCGTAATCAATCAATTAATAACCCCAATGCCTTTTTCTCTTGTAAATTTCAGTGTTTTCTCCATGGCTGCATGAACACCAGTAACCCAGGGCTGCTGGAAGTTTCGCTTTCATCAAGATCAATATGAAGTCCTTAAAACAAACTGCTTTCCTTTAAAGAAAAATCGACTTTTTTTATAACAGTACACACAGTACAGTATACCACTTATACAACACTGTATTTTGTAATTGTGGGGAGTTAAAATGTTCCAGGACAACACAAGGTTTCCCAGGATATTCATGGAAAACTGGTCATCTGTTTCGAGACGTTCCCGTTTTTCCAGGACAGGTGGGAACACTTGCAACATGATTCGTGTTGGTTAGAGTTCTTATTTTGGGCTCCTGTGTGTGTCTTTGTCTACCTCTTCTGAGTGTGTCCGTTGGACTGCTGGTCAGACGGCAGCTCGATGATGAGAACGCAGGACTGAGCGTGCTCGAAGCCCTCCTTGTTGTTGGGCGTCTTTGGAGAGCACTGGGTGTCCAACATAAAGACCTGGGACACAGAGACACACGTCAGTGAGCTCTCCTGGTCCAGCTGCACTTGCATTCACACTGGTAGGAGGATGGTGGGGGAACTTCTTGCCCACACATTTATTTTTTAAAGGAGACCACAAACTTTGCTTTTTACCTTTAAGATTTAAAACATCTGACATTTGGACTTTAGGTTGAAGCAACAGTAACGCAGCCCAGTGAAGTAAACCCTAAAATAAGACTTGCCTACTGCCGGACATCTTCACAGTCTCACTCTGCAGCACATCAAGTACACTTGTGCTGGTTGTCAGACAATATTGAAGCCACACTGACCTGCTGAGCCATCGCTTTGATCCTCCAGTACTCAGCCTCAGCAGAAGGAGAGTGGGACGGAGCCGCCACCTTCACCTCACAGGCGTCTCCAGAGAAACTGTCGGAGCCGCTGTGAAAACACGCCAGAAGGTTCTGCAGAGACACAGAAAGACGCCGAGACGTTAACGGTGATCTGCACCAAGTTAGAGCCCTTTCATTTTACTTTCAGAAATATTTTTTGTTTCCGCTGCTTTCAAACTATTGAAAGCCACGTAGGTGGCTCAATTCTAAGTTTAAGTTTATATCAAAAAAATCAACCGGTGTAGGTCGTCATCAGGGTTTAAAACACAAAGAGATGAATCTGTTTGATGTAACACATCTAATCAACAGACGGCATGTCTCTCTTATTTGGAGCGATTGGTGGATCATGATGAACAAACTGGAAACAGAAAACATACAGCGCCTGGTGCACATGGAGTCATTCTGCTGGTGAATCCAGCATCAGACTACATGTAGTTCTCATCCTGCATTACACAGTTTAATGCTGTATGTACATATTAGTGAATGTGACCTGAATGCATTGCTTAAATGCATTATTAATGCACAAATTCAGCTTTTGTATAAACCCAGTCAGGGGTCATGTGTTTACGTGTCTGAAAGCATAAGCTACACGTTAAGGATTGATGTCACGCTGTAAGCTTTATGTCAAGGACGTCCCATGGCCGACAAACACTTCTGCACAGCACTTTACAGATTATTTGAATGAGTTATTTCAGTTACACCAATGTATTTTATCATATAGTTTCCCCGGAGTACGTCAAGGCATCGAACCTGAGAATTCTAGATTTTCTCAACAGGTGGTTGGAAAAATATACACTTTAGGAAGAAAAAAAAAAAGGTCTGAGCCCACAAGGTGAATTAAATCTGGTTCTATCAACCTGCGTCTCAAAAACCACAGTAAAAAAAACAGTAAGAGAGGAGACGTGTTGACAGTCTGTCTTCAGTGGACTTCCAGATGGATTAAAACATATACTGTATGTTTTGTCTTCCTACCAGTGATGGATTATGTAAACGTCCATACGTTCTATATGAATATGATGATGCAATGTTAAACAATAACTTCAGCCCCAACATGCAGAACAGTCACACTGACAGACATGCAGACATTTTGTTTATGTAACAGGTTTTGTCCCTAAGAGCATCTTAAACCATACGTTGAGATTTGTTTACATTAAACTGATTTTAAGCCATAAGAAACTCAAACGCTGATACATTGTAGAGATGAAACATCCAGAGTTTACATCCAGGCTTTGTTTAATCATCTTTAGTGCCGTTGCTCATATGGAAGAAATTATTCCAGCACAAACTGCTTCACAGAGAAGCACAACTCCTCTGCTCCGTCACAGTCCTAACAGCATGTTTTCTGAAGGCAAGCAAAGAAAATCTGTCAATGGCAGGAAGATCACCATCATCACCATCATCACCATCATCGTCACTCTCTCTGAAACACACACACACACACGCAAACACAGATGCGGCTCTAAGCTGTAAAGCTGCTTAGCTGCAGTCAGTCAGGGAACTGCCACCGAACTGCAGGAACACACAGCATCCGCGAATCAAACGCCTGCTGATGTCACCTCCACACACACACACACACACACACACACACACACACACACACACACACACACACACACACACACACAGTCCTTCTCTCTCTGTGTAGCTGAAATGGAACAGCGGGGGTTTTATTCCCGATGAGGCTCTACTCTCCAAATCTGTGATGTCCCACGGCACTAAAACGCCACATCAGCGCAGCAGGAGGTGCCATCATCAGCAAATGAGCACAGGTCTCCTCATTTGTCTAAAGCAGAGCAGGCTGGGAAATGACCACATGCACTCAGCAAGTTTTTCCATCATAGCTCCGCTTTTGAAATGATTACACCTTACAAACACATGCACACACACACAATGAATTATTAGGTATCCTACGTATTTAAAGAGCATCTTTACCTCATAAAAGAATGAAATTGATTCAAACAGTGATTAATTTCAGCACACATTCACATTTCCTCGGGAGACTCTGCAATCTGGGAAACTTTGCAACTTTAAAAGTTTATTCAGATTTCAGATTTTATACAGGAAAGTTGGCTGAAACATCTCATCAGAGGTACTCTGACTAATTTACACACTCAATTACACTCAACTTTTTTGTTGCTTTATAAGATGCAGTATTGAATAAAGTACATTTGACTAGTCTACAGAACTATTTGTAGAAGCAAAGTCATGCTCATATATTTAGTCCTGCAGTTTTTGTTGTGCTTCTTGTGTTCAGACATTTAACATTTGAAAACTTTTGCTTCTTTTGTGAAATTAAAAAAAGGAGTTTTGTAGAATTATCTCCCTCAATGTCACATATCAAAGGACACGTTTTCTGTGAACTAAAGTCAGGTTCGGCCGTTAGCTGCCAGACAACAGAAGGTCAGGAAGCTTCGAGGCAGCATTGTTTATTTTTCCTCCCAGTTTAATCAGTTTAACAGAGAAAAGAGGTGGAACACAACAAAGCCCTGACACGGTCGAGGGACAAACAGTTGCTGCTCACAGCTGCAGGACTCGGTGTGTGTTGGTGTGTCGGTGTGTGTGTGAGGTTAACTGGGGTTGTCAAGCTTAACGTCGACAGTCAGCATGTTGACAGTATTAACAGCAAAGGCTTTTAGATTACTTCTGTCCCAAACAGCAGCTTCAGATTGGGGATGGATTATGTGGTTTACTCCAGCGGACGGGCCTGCTGAGTGTGTGAGAGAGAGCTTCCATCTTCTATATGTGTTCATGTTCTTATCTGCATACAGCTCTATACAACACTTGGTATTTACATGCAAATGTGTGTGTGTGTGTGTGTGTGTGTGTGTGTGTGTGTACCTTGACAGGCTCTAACGTAGCAGAGAAAGCGTCCTGCAGAGCGCAGCAGGCCAACCTCCACATCTCCTCTGTGAACACTGGACCCACGGTGACCAGAACGTATCTGGAGAGAGATTAGAAAGTGTCCTCAGTGCCGCTGGTCTTTGCAACTTGTTCCATCAGTTGTTTTTTTAATTGCTTTATACTGGTGTTAAAATCCCCAAACACCAACAACAGGTTAGTTAGTTAAACGTGCACTCAGCTGCATTGTTTTATAGTTAGTTAAACTTCCTGGCACTCAGCTGAATTGTTTCCTTTAAAAAGAACTTTAGAACTTCAAAAACGGCTGACAGGCATCCAACCTGCCAAAAAGCACCAAAACAGCGTCACCATGAGGAAGGAGCTGTTTGCATTTTAATGTCAGAGAGAGAAATAAAAAAGAAGCTGTTGTTTCAGCCGTCGTTTACCGTTGGAAAAGGCCGACATAATAATAACCACTGACAGCAGAGAGTTTTATTTTGTAGTTTAGTTTAGTCAGTGTACTGAAGCAGTGTTGGCTTTTAGGATTTAAAATGTTCTGTTTTTGATGTAAAACACATTGAATCCAAGAGTCTCTCTCTCCCTGAATGTCAGTGTGACGAGGAAGACGAGGAGCTGCGTGCAGTCACCTGATGCAGGAGCAGCCCACTCTGGAGATGGTCTCTGCCGGCTCAGACACACAGGCCACCAGGAGCTTGAACAGATCCTTTAACATCAGGTTGATCAGAGACTCGTAACCGATATCTGAAATAACATGAGGCAGGAACACACACACACATACACACACAACCACACACACAAGCAAACACACAACAACAACATAACGTAGGCTGTTACCACACGAGAGGAGTGGCCACAATTTAATTTGACTAAAGAGGAGGACGGTGGAACAACAAGTCATCAGACACGCTCTACTTCACTTCAGAGCACCGGACAATAACATCTGTTACAGCACAGATCAGATGTATGTTTCCCTTCCTTCCTTCATCTTCTCTTCCTTTCATTTCTTTCTGTGGTTCATGTTAATAACTGCACTAAATCACAGCTAAAATGGGTCCAAACTACAGAGTGGAGACAGAAAAATCGGAGGTCACAGGAATGAAAGTATTCCAAAATATTGGAGCATTAGGGAACTTTGACCTTCTTAAACGGACGGCTTAGCACTGCTAACCCGACATATTCTACATTCAGGGCTCGTCTCAAAAAGGAAGTCACACAAGGACAGTCAGCCGGCTGTTTCTGTCCATTAGCGTCACATTTTGTTTGTACTGTAGTTTTTTGGGTTTTTTTGTAAGGACACTCTGGTTGCCAACATGCTCAGCCACCAAGAAACACCTCTCAGCTTCCTCTAAATCTCAATCAAGGTAATCAAAGAAGAGAAAACTACAACCACTTCATCTCCAAGGAGGAAAACTGAAGTAAAAGGAAGTGGTGCGGATGAGAGTGGGAGTGGTGCTTAAACTTTTATAACCCTCTCTGGTGACTGTGGGAGCCAAACCCCTCGAGGATCACACCAGACACTTCCTGCTTCAGTTGAGCCATCAAACAAAGTCTGAATCTTTACACACACACACACACACACACACACACACCTGAGTGTATGAAACTGTTGACATGCTCCACCACCAGCTCGCAGCACAGCCCGATGGCGTGTTTGAAGTTTGCAGCCGCCACATCCCAGTAGGAGTGGTCGCCGTGGCTACGCTGCAGCCACAGTGACATCACAGGAAGCAGCAGCTGGATGACAGAGAAGATGGCAAACCCCGGACCTGCAGGGAGGACACACATGAACCGTGAGTGACCGTTCGCTTATTGGGTTGTCGCGATATCAGATTATTTACCGCCCGATTACAGGCGGAAGAAGAATTCTTTTTTGTTTTGTTTCTCGCTCCAGCAGATGAGGCATAACATTACTTGGTCTGACGTCATGTGACTGACTTGGTGATCAAAAAATCTTCCATTGTTCAGTAGGAAAAAAAACTCCTTTGTTGCTTGCGTTTTATGTCAAGGTGTGTGTGTGTGTTACCTGGTACATTGGTGACCTCTCTGAGCAGAGTGAAGAGCAGCTCCAGAGTCGGAGGTTGGTGCTGGCGAGGACAGTTGGACACAGCTGCTGTGAGCTGCTCCAGCAACAAAATCCACACCTGGATCAGACCTGCAGGACACACAGAGCAGAGGCAGTGTTAGACTGGAGGAGAGAAGTGATAATGAAGAGAGAAATTAAAGAAAAATAGGGACCAACACATCACCTGTGTCATCATCAAACTCCTGCAGGATGCAGTCCATCCCATCCTCCGTGCTGATGGAGCGTTCCTGTGACCTCATTGGCAGGCTGGCGAGCCGCGCCCCGAGGAACACCGGCTTGGACGGCATCTTGTAGATCTTTGCCAGCAGCTGTCAATCAAGGCAACACAGCTTCATTAAGTCACGGATCAGGAACTTTTTCATTTTTAATTTCAAGAGAGCTGTTACCCTCTCGAGCCTCACTGCCCGAGTGTGATGATTTAACACGGGGTTCATACCTGAGAACATTTACGAAGGTAATCCAGAGCCGGCAGGCAGAGGTCAGTGGAGCTGTAACCCGACACATGGACACAGTCTCCAATCTCCTTATAGTCCACCTCTCCTACACACAGAACAGACATCACGCAGGAAGTCATAGTACAGTATATTATTATCAAGTACAGAACAAGTGGGAACAAATAATACAGAAACTCGAAGTGAGTGATACGAACCTAATCCTTTGACGAACTTCATGAGGCACATGATGTAGTCGGTGGCCGCATTGGCAAAAACCTGGATGTTGTCAGTGTTGATGAAAGCCTCAAAGACATCGAACACTGGAGCCTGGGACTTCCCTGGAGGAGAGGATGAGAAGGAGGAGGGGTTGGAGGAAACAAGGAGTCGAGACAAATGTTGTTTTGTTCAGAAAAGCGTGTACTGGTTTAGACCGTGTACCCATGGAGTATTCTCCCAGCAGGTAGTCTTTAGTGTCGGTCTTGCTGCTGTGGACGGTCCTCAGAGCGCTGAACAGAGGCCTCCATCCTGACAGGATCTGAGGAGAGCACATCTCCACCAGCTCGCCTATCGATGTCACCACCTGCAGCGAGATTGAAGTATCAGTGATTTACTGACTGATGTAAATAAGACGTGAAACTTTGACTTCAAGAGAACATAAGCTGACCTGATCCTGTACGTCCTCGTCACAGAGCTCCAGCTGCATGATGTGCTCAAAGGGCCTGAACAGCGCCTCGTTGAAGTGGAAGTGTGGAAGCTCCGCCCAGCTCGTCAGCACCTCCGTCAGGACATCGTGGATGAAGGAGACGGCCTTCTGGGATACGTGGCGCTCTTTGTGACACGCCGCCTGCGAAAAAAGCAGCATGTGATGTCACTCAGTGGATTTAGTTGCATGGTGCGTCGTGTCGGCATCAAGGAAACCCATCCCGACCCGAGTTTCAGAGCGATGCTTCCTCACCTCCACCAGGTGTGGGGCCACCACGCTCCAGGCCCTCATCATGTGGAGCAGAGGTCGGTTCTTGTTCCGGACGATCCGCAGCATGGCCTCGCCCAGACGGAAGAGATGGAGGGCGCTGCGTCGCTCCAGCGTCGACTTGGCCTCTCCTACAGACACACAGAGGGAACAAAAAGGCTCTGATAAAACTCTTCTTCAAGTCTACCTCATACTGAAAGACTCGGGGGTTCTAAATCCGTCACAGGTGGAAGAAACTGGACCCTCTGAACTTCTTTAACCAGCAATATAAACATACATATCTTATAACCAGATGTTATCAGAGCAAACATCAAGCTTTGAGAGTCAGATGATTTCAAAATACTTGGAGCCTTGAAGGGTTGCTGGTGATGGTTAAGCTTATAGTAAAGAGCAAGGAAATGAGTATGTTCACTGAAGCAGTAAAGACAGGTGTGTATGTGTGGGTGTGCGTGTGTGTGTGTGAGTGTGTGTGTGAGAGTGTGTACCTGGCATTGCCAGTGAATAGTCTCCAGTCTCAGTAACGGAGTCAAAGAGCTGAGACTGAGAAGCTTTCCTGAGCTGCTGCAAGAAGCCCACCAGACCCACCAGGTTCAGTTTGGTTGCTGCTTCCTCAAACAACCTGAAACACACACACACACACACACACACACACACACACACAGATATGGGAAGGGGTCTCATTATATCAAAGTAACAAACATAAAAAGGAGAGCACGTTTGCACTCTTGCGTAGTTGCACGAGTTGTGTGATTGGCTGTTGATGTTATTGACATCGTCTTTTTTGTATTCTGTCATCTCTTGAACCTTTTGTGGATGACTCATTTCCCATAGTTGGACAGTAAAACGCCCAAAAGATCAGAAATTGAAAGGCCAACAACTGCCATGTGAAGACAAAACACCCCCTGCTGAGGAAAAGGTTAAAAAAACCCAATGAACAGAGTTAAGTTTAAGAGTTTCAGCGGTGCCGCCCTTTAACCAGATGTTTTTTTTTGTTGGTGCAGCCCGGTGCTGAGGAGTATTTACTATGTTCTGGCACCGCTTCCAGCTTGTAAATGTGTTCGGTCCATCTGCTCCAAAAGATCAGAGGGAACATTTTATTTTTTTTTTATTCGCTCCTAAAAGCAGCCTAGATAACTGGTTATATAAGAGATGATCCTTGGAACGAACACACACCGCACATCTACTGCAGCAGTGTGTGTGTGTGTGTGTGTGTGTGTGTGTGTGTGTGTCGGTTGTGCCAGGGAATAAACTAATAACTGCACAACTGTTGGCACACACACTTTAAACACACTAACAGTCATGTGTCTATACTTGCGAGGACTTTAAGATGAACCTAATTCCAAACGTAATCCTCGTCTTGACCCCTCGAGAAGAAACGTGCCCTCGCCTCCCAAAAATGTCTTTATTTTACTTTGTTCCTCAGTTTTGAGTTCTAAAAAACAAAGCTCTTATAAGGAAAGAGGTCAAAGAGCACGAAAACAAACGCACCTCTGCTGCCATCTTGTGGCTGTTGTACGTCAACGTGATCCAAAAACCACAGAACCTCCTGCTGAGCACCACCTCAGTGAAACTCATTACTGCCTGCTAGTTTAACAAGCTGATCGGGGTTAAGGGATCAGTCTACACACTAAACACACTATTTGTGATAAACTGTCATTTTGCACAGAGGCAGACTGGTGGGTTGAGGGTGGACACACACTGATGCCGTTTGTTCTTCACATATTGTTCTGTGTGTTTATACGTCGTTTAATTTCTGCTCCATCAAAAGAGAGATGTCAGGTGCAGAGCCAGACCTTCTGGAGGAATAAACGTCACATTACTTCTTAACTTTTGGGATTAAAAAAGGGGATTTATCTTTATTTGCATTTATCAACCTGACTGCAGCAATGTAACTCTAAACTAAAAAATAAAAGTAGCATTTTGGTACCTTAAATAATAAAAAACTTAACAGGAAATTGCTTAATTTTGCACCCAGCAATCATACTTTGTCTCTGATCTTTAAGTTTTGAAAATCAAACAATAATTTGTACTTTTGAATGAGTGAGAAAAATGACTCATGTCTCCACAAAACTCTGCTGTTTCCTGGATTGTTAATGTTTCTTCACTTTAGGTCGATACTTCCTTCTCCTCTCACGATCAAACACATTAATATTACTGTTTGCTCTTATTACAATGAAATGGGTGAAATCCACCCAAAGTGTCATGAAACCATTCACTCATCATTTAATCACGGATCTGAAAATAGTGTCTGTTTTCAAAGGAATCTTCCTGTTTTTATGTAACTGCAACACTGAAGTTTTGCAAAACTTGAGCACTATGAAATGAAGTAGTTCTATATATAAATATATTATGTCAACAGTACCATGACGATGGCTACAATAAATGCTTATACACGTACGAGTACAGAGATAAATGTATGATATTGTTGTGATATCTGCGTCTCACCTGTCAGCCTGTGTTGACAGAGTGCACACAGCCTTGGCAGCTCCGGTCCCGGTCATCAGGCTGCCGGTCTTCAGGTCCAGACCTCGGCCCCCTCTGCTGCTCTCCCTCAGCAGCTCCTGGATGGACAGAGGCTGGATGACCGGCTGACTCAGGCCCAGCTCCGAGGCCTCCGGGCTGGGCTCGCAGCTCAGCTCCAGCCCCAGGTCCACCGCCTGCTGGCTCTGCTGGGTGATGGTGGTCAAAGAGGACGACTGCGAGGAGCCATCGCTGAAGTGGGTGTGCTCCAGTGAACTGATGTACTCAGTCACCCTGAGAGAGAAGGATGGAGAAGAGTGAGGGGCAGGAGACCGAGACAGGGAGCAAAAAGACCCTCAAACTGAACCAAGTTCACTGATCGCTCGCTGACACATCTGTTGGTGTGTGTGTACCTAAAGACATGTGGCCAGCAGTCGTGGTTGTGGCTGCCCATCTCAAGCCCGACGTTCAGGATGGCGTCCATGCACAACACGTGAGCTGTGTGGAGGCGAACTCCCTGAGGACGACCGATCTGCTCCAGACGCTGCTCGACACGCTGCTTCACTGGACACACACACAAACACACACAAGTTACAGCAATTTATCATAACACTATCCTGAACATTCTCCAGTGAGAAACATCCTATATTTTATGTACGGACCATGTAGATGTGTCCAAAAAGTTCAGAGAGAGTTAAATCATCCACTGGACAGGAACAACAAACGATACTCGGCTGCATCAAATGCCGTTCAGCCCAGAGGAGGAAACTTAACAGGTTTCCTTGACGAGTCAACGCTGCAGAGTGTGATGACGTAACCATGCTCACCACAAAGCCCCTGAACGCCCAAACGAGACATGTATAATACCTCACGTATGAGTTTTAAATGTATATGGGGAGGATTAGAAGCTTCATGATACATTTTAGAATAAGGGCTTTTTTTTGTCGCTGGCAGCTGTCTCAGTCTTTGAGGGGCTGTAGAGAATACAGTGTGATGATGTGGGTGTAGTTCTCACAGCTTCCACTGGATGTCACTAAAGGGCCATCTCTGCACCCGTTTAACATTTCCTAATAAAAGATGCAGTCGCTCAAAATCATTTTGGACTTTTGGTAATAAAATTCGGAATCACTCAGGAGTCTTTTAGTTTTTAGCTGTTGATCATCTGGTCGAACTGCAACTTAAAACCTGGGCATCACAGTTCATCAGTAGCTGTTTCTTGTAACACATCCTCCCACTTTCATTCCTCAGGCACCACTAAAGGTTTAATTGTCTGGTTGTTTCCATACGAACGGAGGTTTCTCTCAGCACCTTGTGTGATGGCGTCTCCCGTCTCTCCCAGCTCCTTCTCCTCCTTCTCCTCCTGCACACACGAGGCTGCAGCCATCTGTGCTAAAGCTGAAGCACAGTTGGCAGCCACACCTGAGTACAACACACACACACACACACACACACACACACACACACAGATACATATGGTGTTAGGACAAGCTGCTGAGTTTCATTCATTCTCTCTTCCTAAAAACATCATCACCGTACTGATAATTGATTCCACAGATGTATGCACAGTATGCCTGGGCTTTTTCTCTCCTTCGGGTGCTTTCCAATTAAAACTGACTTAAAAAAACAAAAAAACAAAACTGTGGCATCTTCCTCCTTATACCATCCTCTCTAACTGTCTACCAGCTAAGGTTGAGCACCATGTGTTCATTCATATTCATCAGTGTGTCTGTGCGGATCGTTTCTGTCATCGTCTGGTCCCCTGCCGGCCGTGCAGTTACACAGTCACTGTTAACAACTGATACATTCAGATTTTTAGGTCGATAATAAAAACGTATTTCCCCTGATATTCTCTGTTATGACAATCTTAACCTCTCTGTTAACCTCGGGTGGATCTGCTGAGTGTTCAGGTGAAGCAGGAAAAACACTTCAGCACTCAGCGAGACCTTCCCCTCCTTGATGAATACATTTCCAAACAAATCTGTGCACACAGCAGGAGCCACGGATGGGAACATATGTCAGGCTATATTTCACTTTATATCTTCATATCATCATCATCATATCTTCATATACCTGTGGACAGCAAACAAGCTAAATCCACATGAATTGTCCTCTTTTGTTTCTTGCCATGACTCAAGGTTTAGCAGAGGATTTATTGTTGTGCTGCCTTGTATTTGCATTTGGATCATATGTTAGCTGATGCTCTGCATGTTGTCAGACTACAAAGTAAAAGCTGCTTGAAACTGCTGAAGGAACAGTTCAACCAAACATTCAGTCAATACCTCCCCACAACCACGCAGAAGTTTGAGGTGAAGTTTCGTAGTCATATTTTGAGCTCCCCAAAAATTGATAATCTCAGATTAGGACAGTTGGATTATGTCGGACAAGATATAAGGAGCATTTAATATTTTTTTATGTTGTTTTTACAATTTAAAACAAGTCTCCAGCCACCTCCAGTGTTCAGGAGGACTACGACTCTCCATCAGCATGGAGGGAGGAGATAATGACTGGATTTTCATTTTTTGAATGAACTGTTCCTTTAAAAGTCACATGATTGTGCTCTAGTGGAGGGGACGGATACTGAAATAAAAACATGTATTCAGATTCATTGGTTGTGTTTATGTTTTTCACCAAAAGAAGCTGTCCTCTTATCAGGGCAGGTCGGCTTCAGTGGAAGCCTTTAGTGTAAATCTGTTCCAGCTCCATGGCTGCTGTATCCCACCATGACCTTTGACCTCTCTGTGTTAACGGGGAGGAGAACAGAGTATTCCTGCAGGGACGAGCGCTGTATCTCCTGCTGATGCAGACACATGTGACGCATGTTTCACTCACCCAAGGCGCAGCTGAGCGCAGCAGCTTTGCGCAGGCCGTCTAAACTCAGACAGATGGTGTCCCTCTCCCTCTGGCTCTGCTCTTTGACCCCCTCTGCTCCCAAGATGAAGGCCAAGCCCTTGGAGCTGCCGGCCATGCGTCCCGTCAGCGGCGTGGACAGCACATCGATCAGGTTCTTCCACACGCCCGTGAGGATGAAGCGCGAGAACACGGCTCCTGGAAAAACACACAGGATGAAGCGGTGAGCGAGGACTGAAGCTGCTGTAGCTGATGCATGAAAACAACAAGGTGCTGCATGTAACAGACCAGACATTCATCGAGATCATGTCACACAAACAAGTGGGAGTTTACACAGCAGGTGGCTACGGCTACTGAGGGTGCTGACGAGTCAAACAGAGCATTAGTTCTGTTTATGCAGGGATGACTCAGCAGTGGGAACAATGGCCGCTGCCGCTGCAGCAGAGGCTCAGGTGGTCTGACTCATTTTCTCCGTCTCTCTCCTGCTCTTTGTTTCTGACCCTTTCACTTCATGTTTTTCTTGCTGCTCAGCCTCTTTTTGTTCTCGCTGCAGTGCAAGCATCATAACACTACCTGCTGCTCACTAAACTCCTTGTCGTAGATATTGTTGGCGGTCTGAGGAGGTGTATATCACCTCTGACCAGGACTACAGGTGTGTTCAGCATCGCATCCTTTGTCTTTTTACTTTTAGAACGTATTGCAGCTGCCCTTACAAAGTACATACTGTTGCATGTAGTATGAAAACAATTGGGACAAACTTCTTTGTGATGACAGTGTGCTGTGAAGCCTCTTGCTTCTATATACGTCACAACCTTAGTACAAACTTTTGAAGTACAAAGAATTAAGTCCTTAAACTTGAATGTGCTTTAATCTCTCATTGCGGTGTGTCATTCTGTCACATGTTTTTGTTCCTTCAGCTTTGCTGATATTTGCCTGACACTGGGATTGTGGGTCAGAATAGCCAGAAATGCAACAGAGGAGCGACAGAGAGACGTTGGACGTCAGCAGCGGATGAAAACTGTGTAGAGCAGGAATATTTTCACATCTTACTCTGTGAACTGAGGATTTATTTGGCCCAATTCAGAAGTGACTGTGTGAAGACGAACCAAGGCTCTTATACTGAATTTATTTGTTTCATGTCGTGTTTGTATGAAGTGTGTTTTATGACGAGTTAACAAGATGATTAACGTCGTCTAGTAAAAGAGAGAAACTTGAATTCTGATGCTGTGCGGTTGTATTTTTCTGTTCAATAAGGAGAACGGTGAAGATTTCCTTTTCATGAAATTTTGTGAGATCATTTTGTTTCCTCATTAGACTAAGTAGCACACCAGTGTTTCTGCATATATTTCACTCGTGGGTAGATTTTAATTGTTGTTCCTCGATGTTGCAATTACACCACATTCCCTGTTACAGACCTGCAGCATCCGCCCCAGTATTCATTGACTCATCTCTTACAGCTCATCTGTGTCTGCGAATATTCATGGTGCTGCTCTGCATGCAGCACCGTTCTGGGCGCCTCTCTCCACCGCTCAGCCCACAGCAGGTGGAGCGTTTTCAAGTGATTAACACAGCAGCAGTTTCAGGGTGAACGAACCCTGCAGTGTTTTAACGGGGCTGACGCAGAGGAAAAGTGCCTCCGCTGAACATTACTCCAGAGTTATTATTGAAATATCTCGAAAAAATAAAATCCCTCACTCCGTTATGATGATGTGGAACTAATGAATAATTCATGGTGAAAATGGGTGAACCGGTCCCTCATTTAATCCAGCGTTCACATTTCTGAGGCTTTGGAGCAGTTTTATCCCAGCGAGCGTCTGACCTGCCATCACGGTGTCACTGCCGGCCTTATCACAGCTGAGTGGTGATCGGCTGGACGCCCTCCTGATCAGCTGACCTCCGATGGCGCTGCTGCCCAGACCATCAATATCTGAGATAAAAAGAAATGGTCAAGTTGTAAATTGACGAAACATTGAAGAGGAGAGTCTGTGATCTTAAACATCCGGGGGAGCTGCCAATTGTAGAGTCTGTTACGTAAAAATCTGGACCATCGCTGACGTCTGTACCTGTCAGCATGGTGATGAGCGGCAGTGTGTGGTCTTCTGGCGAGCCCCAGTATCCGGCCTCGCCCAGCAGGTTGCGCTCTAACACCTGGTGGTAGAGCTCCTCGATCCAGGCCTGAGACAGAACCACCAGGACTCCACTGCTCTGGATCAGACGCACAAACTCCTTCTGCAAAAACACACACACAGCACGCATCAAAGTCGATTTAACCCACTGCGCAAAATCTTAAAATACATCTAGTCTATTATAATTTTGAATTAAAATCCTGAATCCGAGAAATGCGAAAGAAGTGTCGTCAGTCAAAGGTTCAAAAACACTACAAACATGGCTGTGAATGGGAACTACTGGCGAGGAGGAGGAGAGTATTTTATACCACAATGTGCAAATGCTCCATTAGTTTTTTTTCTCTTTGAGTTTGAGTGTTTGAACCAGTGTCATCATGTTTAACACCCCCACAAAGTGATCCTGCACTCTGCTCACCAGGCTGAGGACGGGCGTGAGCGTTCTCCGTCGGTAGTAGTCGCAGCAGCAGAGCTTGAGGTTGAGCAGGAGAGAGTAGTACGACACCAGGTAGAGACCGTCTGCGTTCATCAGCGACTGACAGCTCAGAGTGTCGCCCGACTCGAAACCTGGAGAGTGGATCCCACCTGGAGAGAGAGAGAAAACTCCCCTTTAATGCCAAAACCCTCTGAACACCGCGACATGACGCCGACACGTCTCGAACCTACTGATACTTCAAGCATCCGTCATTCACATCTTGAATCTTGGCAGCATGATGTTAGCTCTCTGGCTAATAGCTGAGCCAAAGACTACAATGAGCTGAGCAGATTAGTTTATCTCTGTCCTATCACTGCCGCTGTTGCCAGGGAAACAGAGGTTCTACCTGTGAAAGACTTCATATTTTGATCCCAAAAATATAAATTAATTGTCTTGTCTTTGCTAAGTGCACATGGTGTAAGTGGGATAAAGACCTTGAAGGCGTCTATTACCAGCTATTAATGGACGACGTGGAGGCAAGAAACATCTGTGACAAGGTCAGCAAGAGGAACAACCAATGAAACACCTGCATGTTGCCCTCAGCAGAGCGCAGAACTCATTCAATGCACCACATTCACTGATTCACTGAACAACAGCCTGATCTTCACAGGGGCTGTTTGCAGAGAGGGATGAAATAAAAGGGGAAGACATTTGATCTTCGAACAAGAGAGTGAGTGGAATGCAGAGGCGGGAGTCCAGAGAGGAAACAAACAGGCTGTGAACGTGAGAAAACTGAAAAGTGAAGGAGGAAGGAGGGAAATAATACAGACGTGAAAGAGGGACGGAGAAGCACGAGAGAAAGGATGGGGAGGATGACAGTGAGGGAGACACGTATAAAGGTAAAACTAAAGGTAAAAGTAAAAGAGGAAAAAGGGGAAGAATGGAGGAGGAGAAATGAGGACAGACACAAAGGAAAGCAGGAGAGAAATTAAAATAAAAAAAGAGATGGAAGTTGGTGAAAAGCGAGAGGAGAGACAGACGGGGGAATGAGTGTGCAGGTGAGATATAATCTGTTAGCTGATGATCAGTCAAGTGTTTTAATCTGAAAAGTCACTCCGGGGATTTACAGCTGCGACCAAATTCATTAAGGCAGTTAACCGTACAGTTTAATTTCTTTCCTAATTTTGTTCCGCTGATGTAAAAACTCCCAGCAGGCTCGCTGTTTTCACTGATGGATTATGGGCCGTGCCTCGCAGGCAAAACATTAAATTAAACGGTTCCTGCTGAAAGTGATGAAGTGGGCACAGACTAAAGAATATACAGTACATTCAGACTCTGGCTAAATTGGCAATTTCTCGAACTCCTCGTGCATACAGAGCCAACTAGAGACAAACGAGTCCTTTAAATGAGTTTCCAGGACAGAGAATAATGGTCATAGCAAAAAAAAAAAAAAAAAGCTTCTGTTTGTTAGTCAGTGGCTTTTTATTTCCATGTGCTCAGTGGTCGTGAAGTGAAGGAGATCATTTATCCCCAATTTAATTTCTAATTTAAAGGTTTGCGTTTCAACATGGGAACAAAATATATCATTTGATTCTCATTTCTTATTAGTAAAGTTCTTTTTCTGTGACTTTGGCACAGGGTTATAAACTGTGACAGAAATGTACGTACATTTACTCGAGTACGGTTAAAGGAGACGTTTGACTTGATCATATAAATTTACTGCTGCCCTGTTTCTTGAATTATCGCAGACAGGTTGTTCCCACAGTGTGATGTATTTACTTTAGGTGGTTTAAAAAAAAGGAAAAAGAATAAAAGCTCTGAGTGCACCAAACAATGAATGTCTGTGAAACTGTGGACAGAGCGGATTAATAAATGAAGAGGCTGCTGCACCAATAACCCTGCCTTCAACAAATATCCTCTGTTTGTTTAACACACACACACACAATCAACCCCCACCCCTGCCTTGCTCACCAGCCTGCAGTCCAGAGCAGAAGCTGGAAGAGAAGTTCTGCAGCGACAGGTCCACATCGGTGGCGGTGGCCAATCCCAGCAGGCGGGGCAGCAGCGCTGACAGAGATTGGAAGAACAGCCTGGCGCTCTGCTGGTCGGCCTCCTGGTTGCGCAGCAGTTTGAGGGACAGGGCGGCGGTTCGTAGGGAGCGGTGGCCCGGGCAGTCGCGAGGGGTCTGCTGCTCCTCGTCCGCCAGCGAGACGTTATCGGAGCCGATGTCAGACACGTCGGAGCGGCCCGAGTCCTTCTCAGCAGCCATGGAGTACTGGTCACATGAGTCGAACTCTGTCCGCGACAGGTCCTGCTCCTCCATACTGACGGACCAACACAGGTAGATCACTTTTAATCTTGTTAGCCATTTTAAAATCATACTGTAAGAACCGACCATGCTGGTCCATGTTCCAGGCAGCCTCTGGTTTCAGATACCGTACCTGAAGTTGCTCTCACTGTACCGGGACCCTCCTCCATGGTGTGACCTGGTCCTGGACTCCACCGACAGGAAGTTGGTGATGTCAGGGTAAACAAGGCCGTGACTCCTCTGAACCACATCTGGAGGAACTACACAACCTCTCTCCCCCACTCCTACTCCTCCACCACCTCCTGCTGCTCTTTGTTTCTCTCCTCTCCCCTCGACCTCCCCTGCACCTCCTCTCTCCTCTTGTTGGATCCCCTGGCTCGGTTCTTGGCTCGGCTCATGTTTGGTCTCCTCCTGGACGCCACAGGATGAGGGCGAGGGCAGGTGTGCGTCCTCCCCACACTCCTCAGGAGTGGTGTGACCCAGGCCGATCTCCCCCACCTCCAGATCCAGGGTGGTCTGGCCTGTTTCCGTGGTGATGCTGATGCTGATGTCGGGGCTGCGCTCGGTGGCCCCGGTGGTGGCCATGTTGGAGGAGGAAGAGCTGGGGTCAAAGGGAGCCTGCTCAGAGGACAGGATGTGTCTCTGCCACCTGAAATCGGCCTCGTTGATCTCCATGGACTCACGCGTCGACTCTGTGCCATCTTTCAGGTCCTCCAGGCGTCTGAGGAGAGGTCGAGCCTGAGAAACACAGCAGCCACGTTACTGTTTTACATCTATACTAAAATCGGGCAACACACAGATTTTCTCCTGGTTTCTGCTGTCTATGCCTCAACTTTATCTCTTACAGGGCCAAAGTGGAACCCGTCTCAGCGGTGTACCTGCTCAGGTTGGATGCCGCGGCCCTGCGACAGCTCATCCAGCGCTCCGAGGAGGGCGCAGGCACAGGAGACGGACGAGTAACACGCCTCGATGCCTCCCTTCATACAGGCCTCGGTCATCCCGTCCATCACTCTGCAGAAGGAAACACACAAACACACAAACGTACATTGCGACTCATCTGCTTTGCTTGTATTCAGCAGAAATGAGTGAGGATTCAGATTTTATTCTGGTTATTTAATCAATTACTTTATTGTATTTATCTTTAGGATGTGAGGTTTCAGAAAACTCAACTACACAGAGTAAATTCTGCACTTAAAGAACAAAGAGAGGGAAGTAAAACCTACAGTTTCAGCAAGTCCAGGTGGGACTTCCGTTTGGAGAAAGAGCGCTTCCTGGTTTCAGGCTCCACCACACACGGACCTGCCAGGTCATACAACCGCTGTGGGCTGCCCAGAATCTAACACACACATAAATACTAGTCATCATTATATTAAACACTGCACTGTCAACACCTGAATGAATCCTTTGTCTGTGTGCACGCCCACATAATGATGCTGACGTCAGATCAACGAAGATGAATTACTTCAACACACTTCAGTGAAGTGTAAAGAAAATCAATGGCTGCCTAACAGGAGAAATTCATCTGAAAATTCAGAAGCAGTGAGGCCAGCAGCAACGACTCGTCCTCCCACCTCCTTCATGATGCGGATGGCCTCGGTGCGGTGCTGAGGAGGCGGGTACAACAGGATCCTGTGGTAGAGCGACTGCAGCACCGGCTTCATCGACTCCACGCAGCTCACCAGACGCACGAGCTCTGCAGCGATGTAACAAACAGTCCGCACCACCGGGGCGATCCTGGCGGGGGCGCTGGAGGAACAGCCGGACCCTCTGCCTTGATCGGATACCCCTCCGCCGGAGGAGTCCACGTCCAGGCTGATCCCTGGCAGAGGAGGACATGAAGCTGAATCACTGAGATCATCCTCCTCACACAACCAGGAAGAAGTCAGCAGACCAGAGTCTAAAATCAACTTCATCTGTAAATATCTGTAATGATTAATTCAATGGTTTAGCGCTGACTGCTGGCAGAGATATACATTACTAAACACTGTCTCTGTTCTGGATCCACTGGACAGCCCTCGTGTTGTTGAATAAAAACAAATCCACAGTCTTTTCTCTCGTGTATCCAGTTACCTAGACTGATTCTGTCGGAGAGACGCTCTCGCTCCAGCGCTCCCGTGTAGCCGTGGTGAGAGGCGATGGTTTTGTCGTTGACAGGATTTCCCATGATGGCCACGAGGGATGGACACAGCTGTTTCCTGTAGGAACAAACAAATTCACATGAATTAAACATACTTATTTTTTTTTGCTTGACTTTGAACAGATGCACATCAGTAATCAATGCAGAATGAACAGAATGAACTATCAATCCTCTTTTATTAATCTTTCTTGTCCTCAACAGAGGTCACTTCGGACTCCATTTCAAAATCTTAGCTGTGAATTCTTTCTATCATCAGTCTGAAAGCTAATATTAGGAATATTTGGCACCAGTGTTGAACAGCGTTACAAATCTCACCATACAAGGTCGGTGAAACCTCTGGACAGGTGCATTGTGGGTGGACAGCTGCTGAGCATGGAGAGGATGCACTCCAGGTAGAGTAGCTGCAGGAGCTGGTTACCACTGGAACCAGAAGAGACATTTCATGTACGACAGATGTTGGAAGTCAAACGTCCTCTAGTAACATCCTGTGTTTGTCCCTTCAGGTGACAAACACAGTCTGTTAACACATTTAAGAGCTTTTGTTTGTTTGAATTTGCGTCCGTCACGTAGCTGTGTGTCAAAAGATTCCTCTGAGACCGATGATGCGAAAAAAATGTTGTGATTCAGAGACAAAAACCCCTCGAGCTGAGACACTGAGGTGTTACCTGTCCACCGACTCCAGCTTCTCACAGAACACTGTCAGAACCGTCACCACATCATCACACAGAGCCTGGCTGGTGGGTGAGATGTCTGCAAACACACACACACACAATAACCAGGTTAATTCACAGCACCTACTTCAATCAAGTGATTAAAGACTCATCACTCTCTCCCATCTCTCACTCTCATCTCCACATTTCTGTGTAATAAATACAAAGAATCAATACCACAGTCTCTGTGAAGCTGCCTGCAGAGGAAGCCATCCAAACTCTGTGTGTGTGTATATGACTGTCATAAAGAAGTGTTTCTTACTTCCTGCAGATAGTTGATTACAGAGGCTTTACAACAACTATAAAACAGTTTGCACTGCACAGTAAAGAAGATCCACAGCCAGCAGCGGCTCCATGAAGGTTTGATTCTCACGACACACTGGAGAGAAGAAACCTGCTGAGACTTTACTGATCCTGGATTCTGACGGGAAGAAAAACATATAAAGTTCTTCCTCAAGAACTCACCAAAGGATATACTGCGTCGTTTTTTAAAACAAAAGGAGGTTTATCTTCTTTATGGTGGCCATGTGAGAAACATTCCTAATTCACTGATGCTTCTCAGATAGAATTCAAGTAAGGACATTCCTCAAAATGATGACTCCAATCAGTCAGCTGGAAGAGTCGACACCATCAGGTGGCTGTGTGTTTTATTCCCACCACCTTTCAGACACCGAGGGATCAGTCTGCTTTGACCCTTTTTGTGATTTGCACAGTGCTTTGTTAGTTTCCCCAACCTGCGACTCCTGTCCTTCACTTAACAGATGAAATGTTATCATAACAATAATAATATTATATAATATCACATAATATTACACATTTCTATAATTACTTTGGTTGTTCTATAATTACTCATGCCCAACATGTGTCTGTCTATAGAGACATATACTGTATTTAGATGTCTTTAAAATATGTAAAAGTTCCCACTTACTGCACCTTTAATCAATGCTTGTGATGCCTATAGTGTTTTTTATTGACACTGTTATAGATTTGTTAATCAAAATATGCGTTTGTTGGCATTGAGGACACAGTTAGTTATGGTGTTGTATTATATTCTGCCCCTTTCATCAATGTTAAAAAGTTCATTATAATGTAATCATTCCACCACCGCCTTTAACTGCAACATCAGTAATAAACATGTGAGTAAATTTACATATTTACAGCAGCTAAGCCTGGGTTATCGACTCTGTACAGGCAGAACTTTTAGAGGTGTTGTATATAATCATGTGCGTGATGATATAATGGAGGTGATTACAGCCCTGGAGCAGATGAGGAGATCTGCAGAAGGAGAGCACGTACCTCTTCTGTGCAGCGGCGGGGCAGTCACCTCGTCTCCATCGGCACCCTGTGGAGGAGGACACAGCAGGAGGTGTGTTTACTGAGATGGTGCAAATGACGGAGTCACAGCACTTTGATGAAAAGCTGAGAAAGTGTTGCTGAGTGCCAGTTTGGTGGAGTGCTATACTGCCTATAGCTGCAGCGCCTTGATTCACCCTCTGACTGAACACCCTGTTTAAGTGCCTGTCTGTCCTCCCAAACAGCCAAGTCTGCTCTGATTGGTCAGCTCTCACAGGCCTGAGCAGGCACCGCCCACTGTGTTTCTTATCCACTCAGCATGGCGATGCTTGGGCCGGGTCTGAAGGCGGTTTTGACAAAACATTAAATCTCACTTTCTACAATGAGATTTCACATTTCCTAAACAGACTGAGCCAGCGCTGTTTCTGTTGTGAGTGCTTGAATGTCCCATGCTCCCTGAACTCATCATCCTGTCCTCTGCACTTGGTTTAGTTCCTTTGAAGAGTGCAGAGATTGAATGTGTGACAGCATTATACACAAGTTTTGCTATTTTTCTCACCCTGTAGTGAACACACACAGCTGTGTGTGTGTGTGTGTGTGTAACTACTGTATGTTGTGTGTGTGTTTTGTGTGGCAGTGTTGACCTCTTGTCTGTGGCGCAGCTGTAGCGTCAGGTCTCCCAGTATCTGGCTCAGCGTGGCTCTGACCGCCGTGTTGATGCTGCGCTGATGACAGCTGGACACGTAGGTCTCGATACACACCTAAACACACACACACACACACACACACAAACACAATTACATCCCTCAGTGTGTGGTCTTTCTTCTGTCCGAGACACGTAGAAGCGTGATGACGCACAGTCCCAAGACAGCATCGCAGGCAGACACTCGGCTATCAGGGAGATTAACGGGAGATTTCCATGGCGTCACAGGTTACCATGGTGACCATATTTATTGGGGGGGGGGGGTCAATGTGTTAGACATCAGCAAATCAGATGAGAAGGTCACAGAGGAAACACTGTGGATCTGTGGAAAGATAGAAGTTAGTCATCTGAAAAACCATGTGCTATATATAGCTGAGCAGCACGCACACACACACACACACACACACACACACACACACACACACACACACACACACACACACCTATTTATAACACATGGTTGCTCAGTTGATGCTTTTATCAGAAGTGCTCGCAGTATCATGAGGGTATAGTATATTTTCAGCACACACGGTTGCAAAGGGATGAAAAACAACGGGAGTGTAAGTGCCTCACTTTTCACATACAGAAGTGCAAACACACACACACACACACACACACACACACACACACACACACACACACATTTGTACCCAGGTATGAGTTTAAAATGGTTGATTTTAGGTAGAAGATTAAAATTGATCTGGAGGGATTTTGAAAGTTGGAGCTTATTTGGATCGATACACAACCTGGAAGACGCTCCGACGTCATAAGAGACTTTGAGGTTCACTGAGGTTCAATTTTAATTGTTTGGCTTCACTGTAAGATCTTGGAAATAAAGCTGGGATTGATTAAATTTGTGCAACACTAAAGTCTAGGTTAGATTGAAAGACACAAATTATAAACAGAGGCAAACACACGGATGATTTAAGAGAAGAGATACAAAACATGTCAGCAAGCCAGGATTTATTTCCCTAATTATCAAAGATCTGCACCGTAATCTGACAGTAAAGAGAGTGAGAACCAACAGGCCCAGCCACAGACACAGCTCCAAACAAAGACCATGTCGGCTAATTATATTCACAGTTTATATCTCTGCAGCCTCAGGGATTCACCACCTGTGTCTAATCAATGACAGATCAATACATCCTGCATTATGAGACCTTCCAGCCACAGTGGCTGGGAGTTGTGTGGGCTGCCTCCCAAAATTAACACTTCAAATAGCTGAAAGCTAACAGCGCCGACTGTTTTAACAATTGCACCAGTTGGAAGCGCTCGATGTTTCAGCTATTTGTCGCTGCAGTTGAGTTTAATCATGAACGTAACCACGGCAAAGAAAATTACATTTTAAATCTACAAAATTTAAGATTATATAACTGGAGTTGTGGACTGCTGGTCCGATACCGACAGTATGACACATTCAATTGTAAAATAAGTGGTATTTTCCAGCCACATGATGAATTGTGTCTCCATGTATTGCATTTATTAAGCAGTCATCATAGTAAAACATCTTTTCTTTGGGCATGCATCTCTACTCCTACACTGCAAACTGTTGGCCAGTAGGTTTGTTTACAGCGCACACTAACTTTAAATAGGCAGGAGGTCCAAGCATGACTGTGTTTCAATTTCACTTGCCAGGGATGATTTCGAGGGTGTAAGTGACTTTTTGATGTAACAGATATGATTGTATTACAGGTAAGGTAATGACCTCCGGCTCATTCCCTCAGCGCTGCCAGTCCCTGCATTAAGAGCCCGTACTGATCCTCGCTGTTTGTTTGGGATGTTACTGATAATGGAGTGGTGCTGACAACCTCTCCAGTCACCCTGAGTTATGACCCATCGCAAACAGACACCCACACAGGCACCAGATGGTCGGCCCTGGCAGCTCGCAGCCCATTAACACAACATGTTGACCAGGTTCTTATGAGCTGTTAATGGACGTCAAACATCACCTGGGTGCCGGAGCTGCTGCTGCTGCTGCTGCTGCTGCTTCTGACAGGAGGGATGCTACACACAAACTCTGCAGCTTGGAGAACAATATGTGAGTTTGTGCATATAGGTTTATGTTTGTAGATAAGAGGGATGTTGTTCATCTGGCAGGTCGAAACATTAATGATTATACTTCTCCCCAAACATGGTAGAGGGAAAAAGTTTGAATAATCAGCTTGAATTCTTCCGTGATCAAGTTTTAATGGCCAAAAAAAAAAAGCATCAAAACATCCACAGAAACGTTTGAATCCACTCAGCAGTCGGTGTTGATTCTTATGTTCAGTTTGTGCTGAACACTCAAAGTTTCTCCCTGACAGAGCTAAACACACCTCTCTTGTTTTTTTGCTGTATCTTCACAGAAAGTCGCAGTTACAGGGAGTTTTTGCAAACAGCAACAACTTCTTTTAGGGACGTACTGAACGTGACTGTGAAGCTCACACACACCTTCAGCTTCTTGCAGACGGCAGCTTCCAAAAAAACTTCATTGGACAGATTAAAGCAGCTGTAACAAATCTCCATTTGAGATTTTTGCTAGTTAAAAGACAAACAGACCACTGGTGGAAAAAGATTATGCTGCAGGAGTGATTTGGGAAATGTGTTAATACAAGTTTTTTGTGTTGGGATCTTCCTCTAATAGTGAAATCCATGTTGACTACAGCTGCAATCCTTCAGGAGCCTGCAGAGTAATCTCTCAAGCTTACTTGTGGTGGCTGTTACATTCTCAAAACCTTGAGTGTTGCTGTAAATCCGAGCAGAGCTTCAGAAAATCCGCTAAAATCCAGAGAGCGCCTCGACAAAGAGACGCAGAGGAACATCGTCTCAGTATCAACCGGCTGTTGACTCAGGAAACTGGTGTTTTACCAGAAACTGAGTTAGAGTTACATTCCACAGTTACAGTTTGAATATGCAGGTACACCTGATTGACTGTGCACCCTGCAGGACAGAAAGACTGGGAACATTACACCACACATACACATCTGGTGCTGAACCACTCTGAATGATGACCTGTCCACTTTGATGCAGCGTTGAATGTTCATTAATTTTTCAAATATTAATAATCCATACAGTACACTGATGTTGTTCACCTTCAGAGACAACAGTGAGCAACAGGAGAGGTCGTCTGGATCACAGAGATCAAATGGGTCAAAATCAGCCCATCTTCATGAGTCTGTGTGTGTTTGTATGTGTGTGTGTGTGTGTGTGTGTGTGTAGGACCACTCATTGCAACCTTTTGAATATTTGATGAGATTACAGCATGAGATGAGGCCTTCTGTTGAGTAGGGACTGGAGCGAAGCCTCCTCTCTACGGAGGGAATGAGCTCATGTTCTGCCTGTTATGCTCCCAGTTAATCGTCCACTTATATGTAATAAAAAGAGCAATGCTTTCTGTACCAGTACTGACTGTCAGAGACAGTCCGATCAATACTGCGATCATGCAATCGATCGATGCCTCAGTTTGCTTTGTCATCAGATAAAGGTTAAGAGCTGCACAGAGAAGAAACTTCAAACAAAGTGCACGTTTACAATCTTTTAAAATTTGAGGTTTTTCAACTCTAAAAACAGACTCAGGCGGTCCTACCTCAGCAATCCGCAGGATGGAGTCTCCATTAATGTCGAAGTTTGGTGAGTAGGTGATACACAGCAGGACCTGCAGAGGGAAACAAAGGATTTCACTTTCTGACAGAGAGATAAGAGGAGGAGAATGAACGTGTGATGACTGTTGCTTTTTCTTTAATTGTGTCGGGGAGACAAATTTCACAACTCAGGGAACCAAACTGCAACTGATGTAACATCGGCGCAATCAAAAGCACCGAGACAAAGTTAGTCCGCGCTGAGTTGAACACAAATTAGTAAGATCTGCCAGAACGACAGAGACACAATGCAGCATGACGCTGAGCTCTACAGAAGCCAAAAAAAAGGAAACCATCAAAGAAAAAAGCTGCAATGCAGAGCTCCTCAGCTGCCAACCAGATTCACATCCATCCTCTGGTTTTATGGCAGGCCTGCTGCAGACCGAGCGTGCACGGAGCAACAGAGTGCAGTCCTTCTGCAGAAACACAAGCTGTCTGGGGCTGAAACAGCGTGTTCAGACATCCCCGGGTCTTACCTTCATGACCTCCACCTGCAGGTCTTCGTGGAGCGAGGGGGTGACTCTGATGGCCTCCAACATCTGGCTGAGCAGCTGCTTCTCCAGGACCTCCACCTCCATGGTGACGCCGCCAACAAACCTGTCCTCACACAGGAGCTTCTGATTGGAGAAGAAGAAAGACATTTTACCGCTGCACTTCATCAACTTCCCCATGATACACATTGTACACTGTATTCTCTACAGCATGGTACTAAAAATGCTCTTGTTTGCAGAACATGGTGCTGGTGCAGTGTCTTTATGCCCAATTTCATTATTTTTCAGTGTTTGCAACCAGCCTAAGTCGTGGTGGGACTGCTTATGTGGGAGGTGATTACGGGCTAATGATGAATTCTATAACACAGCGCAACAGCACTGCAAGCAGAACAGCCAGTTGTCTGACTCAGTGATGTCAGTAACAGCATTATCCGTCTGGGATTTGCTCGCCTGGTAGCAACAAAACACTGAAGTGAACTGACCTGAGCACAGGTGCATTTTATTTCCTATAAATGAAACTTTGCAGCTGTAAAAGAAGATTGTTATTCTGTATTAGTTGCTGGAAGTCACAGTTCTGCTGTACGTTACTTTACCTGCATCCCGGTAAGCGCCGTCTGTCCCAGTTTGGTGTTTTTTGACTCCAGAGCCATCTGTAGCGGCAGCAGGCAGCGCTCTCTGGAAGCACACAAACAAAAACACAAACCGCTCATGACAGCTCTGTTAACACCAACACATTCAGTGCAACTTCCATTACTGTAGTAACAGAATCCAAGATTGTGTGTAGCTACAAGAAATCTGACTGCAGTTTCACATGAAAAGGACATAACGTAGTCGTGTACCTGTAGCTTTCAACAGACTAGAATCACATCTGTGCATCTGAGTCGACATGCAGCCTGTTCTGTATCCTGTTGTGTTCTTCCATGATTTCACCTACTGCTCCATCCCGTACTGCCTCGTATTAAACCCAGTCAGAGTTCACCTCTCCAGACCAGACTGCTGCTAAAAGGAAAGTTTACTGTTGTCCCACAGCTTCAATATTTAATAGGAAGTAAAGTTTTGGAGGACTGAGGAGCAAAACACATCAGCAAAATCTGAGAAGGTCTGGGTCTCTGCTGCTACTTCAGGTTCAGAATATCAAATCACAACCGTGAGCTTCTGTCTTCTGACTTCCTGTTTCACATACACACAGATCTAGAAGTTCAAATCTGCTTCAAGAAGAACGCAAATCAAAGAGAAACCTTTTCATTATGTCACGCGCTTCACACTTCGGCTCACTTTAAAACAGAGACACAGACTTCAAGTATTCAATCAAGAATCAGAAGAGGCCAGCAGCTGTACACTTTGAAACCATCTTAAAGGAGAGTTAACAAGACACAGTCAGACCACAGGAGGACGTTTGTGCCTGCAGCCGCAGACACACAGAGCCGTCTCTGCTGACAGTGATGAGACTGGAGGTGCAGTCAGGCAGCCAGTGTCTCTGGGCTGCAGACGAAGTGCAGACACCCTGCGATAACTGCTTCGAGCTAACGCAGTTAGTTTCTGACAACGTCAGTTTCAGACATTTCACAATGAGATTCTGCAGAGACATCAGAGCAACGAGCACACCGAGTCCACTCAACGATGCCAACGAGGCACGAGGAGCTTTAACGTTTACGGATCAATAGAAATATCACGAGCATCTGAGAGAAGCTGATTTTCTTTATTTCATATCAGTGTGTAGCATTACTGACACAAAACCAGCTACATTTATGTTGTAATTTTCAGTTCCACGATATTAAATATATACGATTTGATAATTTAAGTAACTAGTTACTTTACAGATTGCCTGCTGCATCAAAGCCAAAGTAACACATTTTTAATATTTCATCGACAACTGGATTTAAAAAAGAAAACACAGAATAATGCTGGATATGATCTGATAATCAGTCAGGACCATGGTTGAGTCATAGTTCACAGTAATCTTAAATATATATCTTATTTACTCTTTAACCACATTTAATATGAGACACTTTCAGTTTTACAACTTAAAACAACATCTTGACCTCTGATACTTGTTACAACACTGCCTGAGAGTAATCTGGTGCCTTTAACGTCTCTTGTTCATGTTAAATTGTGCTCCTCATGATTCTTCTTTTATTCTCTACACTTTGCTTTTTAACTCCAGGCGATGATACTGATGATATCTGACAGTGGAAACAGTTGAAGTCAGCTGTGGCGCGCTGCTCAGACGAGTTTATTTATGGATTCACCCAAAAAAAAATAAAAATAACTTCTCTCACTTAAAAATAAATTGTGAAAAAAAACCGAAAGGACGCTGTGGGAGAGAGTCGGTTACACAACACAGCAACTGTGTTTGAATCACAAAGCTGAGGAGGTTTTTTTTCCCATTTCTTGGATCTTTCTTTGTTTACCGCTGCACACTGGCTCGCTCTTCCTCTCGTTATCTGTAGTCGGCTGAGTCACAGCGCTGTGCTGCTGGTCGCAGGCCACAGGGCTTCATCTTCAGCTGTCACGACTACACGGGTTCAAACGGGCTGGAAGGAGCCACGGTCGGTTCTGAACAGCCTCAATGAGCTCACACGTTATTCACAAGCACAAAGTTAACACCGCACAATGGAGTATCCTGCTTCAAAAGACACAAAGGAACGATTAATCAGGACGAGAATCTCAAAGCCAACCACAAGGCAGCATGACGGGCCCATAACCCATTTAAAAACTGTTCTGAAATGTTCAGAGAACCAGCGAATTCAGTACTTCTTCCAAGTTATTTATACGACACAAAGCATAAAAAACTTTCCTTTTCAACCCAAACATGCATTTTCTCAATCAAAGCTAGCATTATTCTATCAATCAAGAACCTCCCACGGCAGCTGCCCTGCAGACAGAACCGCCGCTCCGTCCTGTTCTGCTCCCACAGTCTGTTCCACGAGTAGGTGTCGTCTTTGTTCGAGCCCATTTTGTAATAAGAGGCTTGAAATCTTTTTTGTGGTGACAGAGCAGCTCGCTGGCTGAGAACCACCGCACTACATTACCAAGACATTATCATCAATATTTAATCTAATAATCTCTAATAAAACAATGCAGGTTATTGAATTAATAATTTATGGCATGTTGAGCTGCAACTGCCTCCAGAATTTACGGCACCTTCATCGCGATCCGACGGCGACCAGCAGCAGCTCTCCTCTCACTCGACATTTACATTTCATACAGCACTTGACATAACTGAGTGAGCCTCAATGCACAGGAACATTTCCATGACAAGTGATGCAAATATTCCTGCGCTCCTGCAATGAAAAATGAGGACACAGAGCCATTCAACCAGAAGAAATGTGCACTGTTAGGTTTGAGCCCGGCTTCTGGCAGCCACACGGTGCTGGAGGTCCACAGCGTGTTTGGCTGCAGTCACTGAAGAGCTGTCTGCATTTGTAAATGTCCAGTTTGAGCTTATCAGCTTCATTTAATAGACATGATGAGTATAAACGGAGGTGAAGTCAACAAGAGGATCACCTGGAAAACACGATATAATCCAAAACAGAACAAATGTAACATTCAGGGTGTTTGTCACCACACACACAGGAGTTACTGATCCAGCTTCTTTGTTAATATCATTCTAAAATTAATTTCCACTGTTAGTTATATTAATTAAAATAACAGTGAGCTGAAACCACAAATGGGCATGTGCAAGCTTTTGTAAAAAGGAAGGATACTGTACAATCTCCTGGTTTATTTTCCTTTTTTGTCTCTCTTTTCCTTCAAACAGTCGTTCAGTCATCGTACAAACTCAAATACTCCAATGAACAACACATAGTTCCAGTGATGCTACAAACACTGAAAAACATGTGGCTGCGTCATCGTTTTCCAAAGATCTTTGATTACGCCTGTCTGGATGTAAAGACGGAAAACTGAGTTTCTGAAAATCCAGGAATCTATTCTTCAATTTTCAGTTTCTCGACCTGCTGTGTCCGTTATCTAGTTTGCAGCACTGCTGTGATCAGTGTCTTCCTGACGCAGGAAAAACCCTGGTGGGTGTGTTGAAAACACAGTTTCAAGTTTCAAGTTAATTTCCTTTATAGAACACTCTGAAAGCTGGTGGGGGGTAGCAGAGGTTTGATAGGAGGTTAGAAGCTGAAGAGTTGCATCTGTTTCTTGTCCTCTTCTCACTGAAGGACGTTATAAACCTGCCAGTCCTTAAAATCTTCCAGACACTGTTGTAATTTGCCTGCGATCCCCTGATTTGGCGAACTGAGGAGGGGAAGACCTGCGTGTCATCTATAGCATATATCTGTAGCAGTGACAGGAGTCCAGGAATAAAATATTGGCTCTATCTTGTTCTGGTTTGATTGTTAAGGTGTTCCTGATAGATTGTTGTGTGAACCACCTCAGGTATTTGTTTAAAGGTTCACACACTTGACATTCGTTGCAGGGTCGCTGTGTTGGATTTGCATCTTGGATGGTTCATTTAAATTCATATATTCTCTGCCAGTTTACTGCAATGTTTACTAATGTGTAAGTGATGTGTAACTGCCTCGGTTCAGTATTTGCATTATCGTCTCCGGAATGATTCGATCATTCAAATTCATTCAAACCACACGTGTGGTGTAAAACAGAGGCGTGCAAACCGCCGAGCTCAGAGAACATTTTGAATTTCAGTATGCGGTTATCTGCTGGCTGCAGGCTGGACAGTGTGTGTGGCTGAAAGATGAAACTAACTCATTCAAACATTTCAGGTGCTCTCAGAAACCCTCAGGCCCAGCAGCTCTCAGCTCAGATGGATTAAGTCACCGTTGGTTCAAACGTTGTTTTCAGTCACCACAAAAAGAACATTTCCAGTCTTGTTTAATGTTTGTTAATAACGAGCTTTGGTTTCATGTCTCGGACACTTTGAAGTGAAGTGAACAGAGCTGGACGGAAACTAAATCTGTGTCATATAACTTACCGAAGTTGCGAAGGGGAGATTTTGGCTGATCCATTCTGAGACTGGAGAGTTTCTGTGATCGAATGCAACAAAGAAAAGGAAACACGGATTAGAAACAGCCAGCAGACACTGAAGGCTGCATCACAACGACATAAAGCAAAAGAAAACACCAGTTCGCAGCTGCTTCGTGTTCAGTGTGCTGAGCTCAGAAACACTCAGAGATTTCCTTTTACACAAAGAGACAACAAAGCTAAAGTCAACAGAACTTGACAGTATGAGCTCAGACACGATGGCTGTGAATCTCACGCTGCATTTCAAATATATATATATTCAACAAACAAGACCCTTCTGCCAATGAAAATATATTGGCACACTTCCTCGTTTGATTAAAACTGCAGTAACCAGCTGCTTTAGCTAATTACTGGTGCGTTTTTAAAAAGGAAACGATACACTTGAGACGTCTTCCAGATGTCCTACAGTGCGTTAATCTTGATGCTGAAATGAACTTGGATAGCTTGCGTCTATAAAAACCTTCAGTGATTTCACCTTGGCGTCACACTGTCAGCCAACAGAGGACACACTGCGGATTATTTCGCCGCTAGAAACTTGAATTACGACACTTGCTGAGGTCTCTAAAACATCACATAACTCCCGTTACTCTGCACAATGTCACGCTGCGTACTCGCTCCAAGGTTTCCTGTACGCTCACCTCCCCGTGCACTGTTCTGTATATTACAGTAGATGTGCCTTGTGGCTGTGTGTGTGTCTAAGGTGGAGTTCACAGGGTCATCAGGCATTCATCACATTCAGAGTCGACTACAAGCTGCATGTTGATTAATGTTATGGGCGTGTCTGCAAAAACATTTCAAGGCCGTGGGTGATGAGGCCCGTTTGCACTTTCACAGGAGCTGCACTCAGCTGCACCGTGGATACACGTCAGTCAGAGGGGCAGCAGAAAGGAAAAGTAGTGCGCCATGTTCTGCATGTGATCACCAACAACACCTCCATCCAGACACACACCACACATCTGAGTGTGCGTGCAGCAGTCACATGCGTGGCTCCAGTTTCTTTGGTCACACCTCATTAGGTTTAAACATGGCCTTGGAGTGTGTGTGTGAGCATTAATTCAGTGTGTGTGTAAGATTACATGATTGTCCCCTCATCAGCACAATCTGAGCCCATTCTCTACCTGCTGCCTCACCTGTCACCAAAAGGTCAGGCTGGCTCAGCGCTCCTATTAATAACTATAATAAGCGCCGGTGTTGGAGCCGCTTCCCTCCATGCTGAAATGGCGTTTCGTATATATTTTCTTTGTGTTTGCTGCTAACCGGTTCAGTGTCGTGTGTTCTGACTGCTGGTTCGGAGACTTTTCTGCTTCGTTGAGGAAACAACTTCTGGGGAATAAAATCACTGAAGTGTGCAAACAGACTAATGAGACTTCTGAAGGTTCAAAGTCCAAAACTTTTCCTTTTTACTTGGAAAAAAAAGGCTCTCGGTGCAAAAAGGTTTTCATCTGAAAACTTTTAATTGGGTGAGAGAGGACTAGTGAGTCATTCACACACATCAGTCCAGACGCTTGTTCTTGTTATGCTGTTAAATCTGTTTTCTGGATCTGACAGCTTCACGCCTTCTGTTCTTTATATTTCAAATAAAGATACACAGACTTTACTGTTCAATAAGCTCTTTTCTGCATGATGTCATCACATCACTTCCTGTGAAATTATCATCAAGTGTTTCCTGCTTTTAAAAGCTGCATCACAGTGACCTGAACTGACCGATCTACGTGTTCTGATACTCGTCTTTACCCTGTTAGTCATTTTATCGACATCACTAACGATGATTCACCAGACAGTCATTTGATCTGACTCTAATTTATCTCATTATTAATGTTCTCTACGATCGTTGTTTCTGCGGCCACAGCAGACTGAAGTACAGCTTCAGGTTCTCCTTCAAATTCCATCTGTGTTTACACAAGATAGTCTGCCCTTAAAGGGTAACGCCACCTATTTTACAGATTAAGGTGTGTTTGCAGGTCTTGGGGAAAAAAGCCTTTTGTGGCTCCAGAGGAAGCTGCTTAATGAGTGATGTCACTCCCTGGCTTAGTTGCATTGTGGGTAATGTGGGCACAAGATTTTGAATAGTAAGATAAATGTGTGGAGTAAAAAATTCACATCTGTGGCTCTGCTGTATCGATTTAAAACATGTGTTTGTCCATAATAAGTCCAACAGTGTTACAGGACTGCTTTTCAAACATGGCCCCTACATTTACCCACAATGCAAATCTCTCCTTACTAAGAGTTATCTTACATTAAGGGGGGCAGTGTGTCATTCTGGGGAAGAAATGCAAAGCCTGCCACACATAAACAAAGTGAAACCACGCTGTCCTTTAAGGTCATGAAAATTATTATTATTATTATTATTATTATTATTATCATCAAACTATGTATTTGGTTTGTTTGGGCATGGAAATCTTTCCTCAGACCTACATAGTGCTCCTTTAAGAGAGCTGCATGGTCCAATCAGATCCCTTTACTTAGACTGTCCTGAATATAGATCAAATTAGCTAAAAGGTTTCATTTCAGTCAGAGCCAGAATCAAACAGCTGGTGCAGCTACATCTACCCCACCTGGACCTGGACCTGGAGACCCCCTCCACCTGACTCCCACCAGGCTTCGGGGCTGACCACCTTAAATAAATCCTCGGCTCGTGAGGCGGACAGATCCCCCCTCTGCTCGGGCCTGTCAGATCCCTGCAGCTGCTCCCTGTTGGGCTTTAAATCTAGCTGGTGGACCCGGTCGCAGATCTCCCCACATCCCCTTCCCTCTGCCCCCCACCTCCCTGCAGCCGGACAGCCGGGGGGGCTGCTGCGCACTCACCGCAGGCGAAGACGCAGGCGTCTCGGATCGCTTTGTGCTTGTGGCCGGACGCGTCTTTCTGCAGCTTGCGCAGGATTTCCTCCATAGCTGCTCCGAGGGAACAAACAGCGGCTTAGCGGGTCTCTGGGCGGGTTTGTGTGCGTGTTGCTGTCTGGTGGGGATTTTTTTTAAGGGTGCCGTGACAGTGACAGCATCCCTGACCCCCCCTGATGAAGACGATGATTCATTCCCAACGAGCAGCCAATGATGTCAGGCCAGCCGTCAGTGCGCTGGAGGTGGAAGGAGGAAGCGTCCGAGCGGTTCGGATGAATCCACGGCTACAGATCCGACACAGAACCGCGACGACCCTCCGACATCTGAGCGATGATCATCACAAACGCTGTCCCTGCAGCGGGGGGTGATGCAGCGGACGGACGCCCTTCTCACCGCGGCGCTGCCGTGTTTTGAAATCCGGTCCGGCTGAGACTCTCCGATCCTACCGCGATCCACATCCGGTTCCTTCCATCCACACAAGCCGAGCCGCTTTCTCACCAGAGGGATGAACCACAGCGACTGCTCTCCAACCTGGCAACACAGGATTTACGCCGCTTCCTCGAGTGGCAGCCGGAAACTGTGGCGATGGATGGATGGAGTCACTGGAACGGGTTTTTCCTGTCTGAGCAGGGCGACAGGTGGAGGAAGCTCAGTGAGCTGCCCTCAGGTGACTCTCCCCTTCACAATAAGAGCACGACAACAAAACCCCTGACCCACATTACGACTGAATCCATTAATAAATACAGTTATATTAATTATTTAAACATTTACAGTAAATAAAAATGTGGTCGATAGTCAATACAAGTTGTTGTTGTTGTTGTTCTTTCTTCAATTACATCATTTTTTACATTTTCTCAGAATCAGAAACGATGTTCTCGTGTTTAAACCAGCACCAGTTCCACAACCAACACTGTGTCTTAATAAACTAATGAATAAAGTTATATGAGTTTAAGGATTCACAGGCTTTAAAACTCAGGCTTTAACCCTTCATAACACTTTGAAAGAGCATGAATTTGATCATACGGTTTAATGAAAAGTCCTTTTAGATAATCCCAAGCCTTTTATAGCCCTTTTCAACTACACTTTATAATCATTTTTCACAGTCTAACAGTTTGATATCTGGGACGTCGTGAACCAGCAGCTCGTGAATGTGCCAATGCAAAAATCGAGTCAACAGATAAACTTCAGCCAGCGGCAGGCTGATGCTCATATTCAGTAATTGTTACATCACTGCTTCAGTCATTCATGTATTCTGAACCAACTGGATAAAAAAAACTATTTGTATTTATCACTGGATGTTGGACCATCTGTGATCGTGGCGACCAAAACAGGAATCTGAAGCCGGACGATGATGTTCTCCAAACCCTGACCATGTGGGTTTTGTGCATGAACCTAATGAAAGCATCAGCACGGCTCAAACATGAAGTTACAACTTAAATAACTGTTAGTTTATCTGCAGTAATGAAGAAACGTACCTACATGACATTTATCCAGGTGACGTTCATCCTCTGTGGATCATGAACATCTGTAATCTACAGCCACACTGTCCGCATGAGGACAAAACATCTGTGTGAAAGAGATTCAATCTGCTCTGCTAATAATTCTAATAATGTATCACACTCAGAGCTGCAGGTACAGAAAGTAAACACATGACCAACAACCTGCAGAACATGAACTATGTGTGTGTGTGTGTGTGTGCGTGTGTGTGCGTGTGATGCATGTGCTGCACTCTGGATTCAGTCACAACTTCCTCCTAAATGTTTCTTTACAGTTGGTTAATGTTTCCTAACTCCTCACCGGACAGGTATATTAATCAACATCTCACATAACAAAAGACTGAAGGAACGAACGTGACCTCCATAAATCCAGTTTAATGTGCTCGGTAAACAATTTGCAGCTGTGCAGGAGCGAGTGACATGATTGAAAGTTGGTCATTTATGTATTCATTTATTCATATATTCATTGGCTTGATCCGCCTGTTCCTATCGGGATCATGGAACGGGGCAGTAAAAGAATAAGGCCGCAAAAGGAGGATGAGATGATAAAAACGAATGCAACACTGACAGATGGTGAGAAACGGGTACTGAAAGGTCATTATATCAAATCCCAGCTCGTGTGTTAAAACAACACCGGGGCTCGAACAATAAAGTGATGAGAGTGATGAGCTGGATTGTACTCAGCCGTGACTCTAACTAGGAGATAAACACACTTTTTATAAAGACAACAGTGAAGCAGGAAGATCGTCAGTGATTCTAAAGTTATGTGGAGCCGAACTCCAGATAAAGATCTAAGATTTGGATTTTCCATCGAAGAGATGCTAAAATGTAGTTAAAAAAAAAGTGAAATCTTCACTGTAGCTGCAAAGCTAAAAGTGTTAGCATGCAGCCTGTCTGATGAGGGTGCGATCCTTCAGGAGACCTGGAGTACATCAGTCACTTCAGTAGTTTTCCTTGAAAAACTTTGTTCAAATATGTGGTTTGTTTGTCTCAGAGTTTTCTTTTGTAAACTGTCTGAAAAGTTACTTTTTGATAATGGCCAAAAGTTCTTGGAACCTACTCTTCATCAATATCTGTCAATCCATAACCAAAGACTTTATTCTGCTGCTCGACTGGTTCCTCAGCTGAAGGACTTTTCATCTGCAGCTGCTTTGAATGAAATGTTTTAGCAAACATTATCAGTGACTCTCAGGAACCTTATTTAAAGTAAAGACGATATAAAAAGTAAAAAGTGCTGCTGGTGTCGATCTGTGGCCTTTGCTGGTTTATATTCTCTAACTGCGCTGCTGCTGCGGGTCAAACAGCAGCAGTGTTTGCAGAGTAGGCATCATCTCTTTAACCACTGATTATATTATTTATACACGTTCACTTTTGTTTTGATCCCACTGTAATGCACGCCGTAGCCCCATTAATGGTAAGAAGATATAGGTAGGGTGGAAGGGTGATGCCCGACCAGGTGGCTGCTAATGGACGACGTAGAGGCCAGAACCATCTGATACACACACATCTGTGTGCAAATATCACACCCTGACATCCTGCATCCAATCATGGACGAGTATACGACCAAGACTCTCCAAGGGGTCCTGATAAAGATCTAAGTGGCCACGATGAATATTTGTGAAGGTTGTGTCTTGCTTCTGATGTTTCTTCCTCCCCTCGATGACCTCTGGTGACCCCAGCCTGAATACTGCCATGTGTAAAGCTCGTGGGACAAAATCAAATACAATACATGGAGATTTGTTAAATTCCTGTTTAAAATAATAACAATTTTGAACACATGACAGGGAAAATAGCGAGTTCCAGCACTGAACTACAGCAGCAGCATGTAGTTGAGGCTTGTGGCTGCTGGGGGGCGCTACTGTCCAAGGCTACTGGCGGCATTAGTACCATAACCACGTATGGGGTTATCATACAATTGAGCCCGGATTAGAAAATGATGAAAAGGCTGCGGGAGCAGTTGAGGTCCCTGCTCTCACCTCCGGCAACATAAATCTTAAAGGTTTTAGAAGTGAGATGAAGGCAGCGTGTAAATCTTTGTCCTCAAACTTTAATTTAACGTCACGTCTTAAACTGTAAATATGATTGAAGAGAAAACCAGAACATCAGCCGTCTCAGCAACACATCTTTCAAATTAAACTTCATGTAAAAGAAATCACACGTCTTTAGTCTTAAAAGTTAAATGAATTTAAATGATAAATATCACAGAGACTCTGCTGCTTTCATCCCAAACTCTGACACAATGTTCCTCAGTTTCCTCAGATGGATTATTTGTGTAATAGTAGCAATTTTCTTGGATGCCCGGCGGCGGCCCGCTCTCTCACACCGTCATTTATCCTCCATTCACATTTCTGCAATCTCTCCCATTGTGTTCCCCCCTCTCTCTCTCTCTCTCTCTCTCTCTCTCTCTCTCTCTCTCTCTCCTGTGTGTGTGCGCGTGTACACCGAGAGGGCGCGTGAGTGGGGAGAAATGCTTTAAAACACAGGCAACACCGAAAAAAAAAAACACAAAAAAACATTTGAGATCCGAAGAACATTTCTTTGTTCTGCACAATTACGCACGGTCATCCACGGGCACACTTTGTCCTTGCCAAGACATTTCCGGTAGAATGCACTCCGACAGGCCCGGGGGATTTTGTTTTCCGTGGACCACTGACTTAATGCTCACACACTAATTATTCGGCAGCCTATAGGCTATCCAACATGCCTTTTTGACGTCACGCGTCAACTTTTCTGATATGAATATGCGCGCACTGCGGTTTTTAAGTTTCAGTCTCTCTGCACATCAGGCGGGAACGCGGGATGGGAGCCAGATTGGCCGCAGACAACAGGAACATCATATCGTATTTTATAGGTCAGGTATTTTGGGAATGTGCCTGCGGCGCGGCGCGCCACGTGCGTAATGACGAGTCTGCCTCAAAATATAGGAATTTAGGCGTCGAGGCTTTCTGAAGGAAAAGAGGGTTTGTCAGAGTAGTTTGTCCTGAGGGGGGCTGTGGAAGGGAATTACTCATTTCTCACACCAACATTGGCACATCTGTGCGCGTCTATGTCACCACCGGACGGGTCTCCAAGTCCATGGATAAAAAGGAACAGAAGGCAGCAGAATGGTTGTTGTGGGAGCGAGTAACGGAACCTTCGGCAGTGGCAACATGAGGTCGTCATTCATGATAGAGGACAGGGTCGGTGGTGAAGATCCCGGGGGCTCCACCAACATGATGATCTCGGAGGCTCTTGCGCCCCGGCTGCTGATGATTGCGCAGGGCGCCGCAGAGGCTGCAGCAGCGGCAGCAGCGACTTCTCCGTCCACCTCCAGTCAGCCGCAGGTCATGGAGACGAACGGGACCCGCTGCGGCGAGCAGATCCTGAGCTACGGCCGGGTGGAGAAAGTCCTGATCGGCGGGGTCCTCACCATGCTCACGCTGTCCACCATCTGTGGGAACTTACTGGTGGTCATCTCCGTGTGCTTCGTCAAGAAGCTGCGCCAGCCGTCCAACTACCTGATCGTCTCTCTGGCCATGGCGGACCTGTCAGTGGCTCTGGCCGTGATGCCGTTCGTCAGTATCACGGACCTGATTGGTGGTCAGTGGATATTCGGACAGTTCTTCTGTAACGTTTTTATTGCCATGGATGTGATGTGCTGCACCGCGTCCATCATGAGTCTGTGCGTAATCAGCATCGACAGGTGAGCTGAACTTACTCATGTCTTTACCAAAGTGAAGTTTTTTGGCATCCTTAATGCAGTAAAACAATGTGTCAAACAGTCAGATTATATGAAAGATATCTGAGGATTATTTAGACACACGGCAGGTGTGAGAGTTTGTGGTCTTCACAGAATCGGTTTACTTTTACGCATCGCAGCTTTGGAAAAATATTCTCCACGTTAAGATTTTGTCTGAAATAAGACACATTTTGGCAACATCCTATTCTATAATCCCACTCCCCCCCTACACGCGCGCGCACATACACATGCGCGCGCGCACACACACCATATTCTTACAAAAATCCCATTATGCAGTCTGATGTGGTGTTTTGTCGCTCAGTCATGGGATTTGGTCCGGGCGCGGAGGCTCACTGTGGCTCAGGGTCTCGCTCAAGGGCACTCAGACAAAATTGGTGAGGATAAGGGGATCAAACCTGTGACCTCTCGTCTGGGGTCTTTGTCCATTGTGTAACACATTCCCTTTCTCACTAAACAGCATGTTTGAAGTGAATATCAGGGTCAGTGTGGGAGTTGGAAGCATTCAGAAGCAATGTGCTGTGAAAAAAGACTCAAATTATCCCACATTTAGAATTAAATCTATTGAAATAAATGTTTCCGCTTTTATGTTGGCAGCAGTTTAATAACATTATGAAATCATTTCTCCAACACACACGCCTGCGTCTCTGCTGCAGGCTGTTGGGTTGAATCCAGGCTGTAAATGTTTGTTTTAAATCGTATTTTTCCACTGAGATTTCTGACTGTGAACATGAATGTGTTGATACTATCGTGTGTTCTGCCGGTCAAACTGCCCACGCACTGTGCACCGAAGACCCGGAGCTTTTATTTAACACTGAGCGGTTTGCTGATGACATGTGGCATCTAAGATATTCGGCATCTTGGAGCTCCCTTTCATAAAAATTCCCAGTTTCCCATCTGTGGTTTGCATATGGCAGCGACAGATTGTTGTTAAGCACCTTGCTCAAGGGCACCTTGTTGAAGGTCAGGGAGCATCACTTACTCAGGGTCGCATGAGGCAAGACGGTGTCTTTGTGTTGGACTGGAAATAAAAGAAAACATGAGAAATAATTTTTGACTGCGTGTTTGAATGAACTTTCAACGTGTTTTTCTCTGCAGGTATTTGGGAATCACTAAACCCCTGACGTATCCTGTCCGGCAGAACGGCTGCTGCATGGCCAAGATGATCCTGTCAGTGTGGCTCCTCTCAGCCTCCATCACCCTGCCGCCTCTGTTCGGCTGGGCGCAGAACGTCAACGACGGCAGAGTCTGCCTGATCAGTCAGGACTTCGGCTACACCGTCTACTCCACAGCTGTGGCGTTCTACATCCCCATGTCAGTGATGCTGATCATGTACTACAGGATCTACCGAGCAGCCAAACTCAGTGCGGCCAAACACACCATCACCGGCTTCCCCAGGGAAGGGGAGCAGGGTTCAGGGGTGGCTCCGCGAGGGGGAAGAGGTGGGCATGAAGCTCGCCAACCAGCAGTGTCGGGAGAAACAGGAAGCGTTGAAGGGACAGAGGCGGAGGTGGAAGCTGACGAAGAGGAGGAGAGCTTGGACTGCGTGGCAGCTGCGTTGAAGCTCCAGCGCGAAGTGGAGGAGGAGTGCAGCACGCGTGTTTCTCGCCTGCTCAAGACTGGTGAGCACCACCAACGCCGGAAGAGGAAAAACCAGTCCATCTTCAAACGGGAGCAGAAGGCTGCAGCCACTCTGGGCATCGTGGTCGGTGCGTTCACCTTCTGCTGGCTGCCCTTCTTCTTGGTGTCCACCGCCCGGCCGTTCGTCTGCGGCGTGGAGTGCAGCTGTGTGCCGCTCTGGCTGGAGAGAACTCTGTTGTGGCTCGGTTATGCCAACTCCCTCATTAATCCCTTCATTTATGCATTTTTCAACCGCGATCTGAGGACCACCTACAGTAACCTCCTGCGGTGCCGCTACAGGAACATCAATCGGAAGCTGTCAGCGGCAGGCATGCACGAGGCTCTGAAACTGGTGGAGAAGCCAGATACTGACGTGTAAAAGCTGTAGCTGATGCTGCACAGAAGAACAGAGACAATCACCAGGGGAAACGCCCTGTGGGCTTAAGCTGTGGCACAAGGTCACCACGCTGCCAGACTGGTTATTTCCCCTAATTTGTACAATGATTACTGAGGTGAGATGAGGCGGGATGCTGTAATTAAATGGATGCACATGAAGGCGCACAGAAGAGAATTGAGGATTGAGAAAAAAAGGAGAGAAAGTTGAACTCACTGGCAATGAATCCACCGTGCAGCTGCAGTGGACTCCCGATTTCTGAAAGTTCATTTCCCTCGTGGTGACGTCCAACATTTGTAACAACGGCTGCCACCTTGATGCAGTCAGACTGGTTGCTACCCTGCTGAACAATCCTTTTGCACATCATATTGTTACAAATGTATTTGGAGCAACACTCTGGCTTTGTATCAGCCGTCACCATGGATGGAAATGATTAGTAGCCAGTGTCTTTTATTTCCAGTTTGAGCCAAGGAAAACTTGCATTCACAACAAAGAGATTTCAAGTTTGTGGAGCTCAGTTGCTGGTGAAGATACACTTCCAGATGTTATCACGGTGACACTGTTTTTCACTGCTTCTAAAAAAAAAAAGAGCTGATTTTGCTTCAGTGGCCAAGTTCAACATGTAAAATTTGTACACAGAGTTTCTGGAACAAACATTATTTCAGAGGTAAAAATGGATCTGAATGAATATCTAATGTACCTGGTATGAGTTCATATATTTCAAAGATGATTTTTTTCTCAGTATCTGTGTTGAATGTGCCAAAACCTGCTCTGTTTTCCCAAAACAGGCTTCACAGTAAATGTTGGCAGTGTGCGTTTTCTGCAAACCAGGGACATGTTGAAACTTCACATTTCTTTACATTTCCTTTCCTTTCGTGTTATCGTCATGCAGGGGCGCACCTGACTTCTCGTGAAACAAAATCTGTCTATTTTCAACACAAGCGTGGCTGTAAATCGTCTCGAGGTCTCATTCGATATATTAACTGGTGTCACAAAGTCTCCATCTGTGGTCAGCTCCACCCCTCGTCCCCTCCACCTCCTCACATCAGAGTCTGGTCACAACCATCGGTGGTTTGCAGAAATGTTAACTGCCAACATTTTATCCTGGCGACTGGGCGGGTTTTCCTTTGCTGGTCTTGGCCAATTATTTATTGCAAAACAATTAGCTGATCGGTCTGATCACTGAAATCAGGCTGATCGCTCGTGAACAAATGTGCATTCAAAAGAGAACAAAGTTGTGAGGAACTAGTCGGACGGAGGCTCAAACGCTGGAGATGAAGATGCTTAGAGAGAGAAGAACTCTGTGCCTTTTCCCTCTGTTATTGTAAAAAGGTTGGTGGCAGCACACGAGTCTTTTTTCAAACTATGCACCACATGTTTCAAAATTTGACATGATGTGTGACAGCCGCCTGGGCACTCTGAGTTGATTACGGCTCGGTCACACTACAGCTCGTATAACAGGCACAATCCAGGACCAGGCTAATTAGAGAGTGGATCACGGTTAAAGCTTTCAGAGTGGCCTACTTTTCTCGACACCGTCAATTATTACAGGACTATTTCTTTAATGATCATCAGACTGATATGTGTCTGACATGGTTTCTGAAGAAAAAAAAGGATAAAAGTATAAGAACCACATTGAATTCCTTAAAATTACCCATATTCCTTCTATTATTAAAGAAATCCAGAATATGTGAAGATGCAAATATCTTTAAACTGCTGGACAAAATGTCTCCTTGTTCACTGTAAAGTTTACTCTCCGTGTGTGTGTGTGTGTGTGTGTGTGTGTGCGCACACTGGAGGCTTCCAGGTGTTTGCTGAATACTGGACCAGGATCGGCGTCAGAACTACTTGTGATGTCACAGATCATACTTGTAAGGCCCCGCCTCTTAAAAATCTGATTTTCAGTGAGCGCAGAGAAAAAAATTCACACTTTGAGCACCAAATAATAGAAAACAGCCTCCTGGTGTTAACACTCTGCACAGTGAAGCTCAAACATTTAAGTGAAGGAGGACTTTGAAAAAATAAATACCCATGTCAGCTTCTCAAAATTTGACCATAGACAGCGTGAACATCAGCTCATAATCAAAAATCAAATCTGGTTAAAACAATCTGAAAATATTATTAATATTTAAGAGGAAAAAACTGTCTTGGTTACTATATATTAAACATTTAACGTTAAAATATTGAAGCTACTCTGCTTCATCAGGAGTGTGTGTGTGTGTGTGTGTGTGTGTGTGTGTGTGTGTGTGTGTGTGTATGATCAGAGTTGATTGACAGTTGGCTGACAACATGCATGACATCATCTTTTTCAGTGGTGCCCGACTCACTCCACAGCAGTGAGAAAAGTGAGGATACAACATGATTAAAGAAAATACCAAAGTTTGAAGAAAAGCAGTTTTCATACACAGCCCCGAAACACACTTTAAAGGAACAGTTCACCCTAAAAATGAAAACTCATTGCCTGCTACCCCCAACATGCTGAAGGAAAGTCAGGTGAAGTGTTGAAGTCCACAAAGGTTTCCTGAAAACAGCATGGCAGCGTTCTCCTGAACAACTGAAGCAGATGGAAACTTGTTTGGAAAAGTATAGAAATTTCTAGAAAATCATAAAATGGTTTCACGTGGTTCATGTCCACATGTCTACATCACAAATTTAGTTTAGATTTACACTTTGAGCTGTGAAGCTCCAGAAATGTTTTGTGGACTAAAAAACTTCACACAAGCGCACGGCGAGGAGATGATGTCTGAATTTTTGTAATTTTAGAGAAAAATATTCCGGAAAATATGTGTTCAACTCTTAAAAGGTTATCAGACTTGTCAACTTGATGATTTGCAGGTATCTGATTGGTGTTTTCAAGCCCCTCCCACAGAGATTAGGAGACTCCCAGCTCAGTGTCATCCTTGTAAAGCACAGGTTCACAGATATTCACAGTCAAGTTGTCCAGTTGTTATTAATAGTGTAATTTAAAGTGTAACCAGTTAATCCAGTGTAGACTAACAGGAGGAAGCTCTCGGTGTATGTTGAGTGTGAGCAGCCTGAACACGACAGCTGGG